>NW_017306456.1:792871-799830 GCF_000935625.1 Nanorana parkeri
CTGTATCCATTACATCAATGCACTCACACCATCTGGGGAGCCCCTGCATCCCTGTAGCACGGTACATAATTAGTGGTCAGCCCCGCCCACTTATGCAATTGACCTATTAAATGGCTGGGGGGCGGGACTCAGTCCACAAGTGCACATATATCAACGCAACCATCGTCGGTATTGCCAGGGGCGTCCCGAAACCGGGTGTCACCCGTAGCGGTTCTTATTGCGCGCGATCTTATTGATACCCGCCAGCGGCCATCTTGGTGATGGACGCCGGCAGAGAGAGGAGTCACCCGGCGGGATGAGGTATGCCGCCGGGTCCCCTCCTCTCTCCTGACACTGTCGGGATCTCGGTCCATGACTGAGTGCCTGACTTTTCAGAGAGGGGGGGTGACACCAATATGACTGTCAGTCATTTTGGTGTCACCCCTCCAATGGTGTCACCTGGGTCTGGGCCGCCCCCCCCCCCCCACCCCCCTTGTGACGCCACTGGGTATTGCTGATCAGGACACGCTGACCTACTAGACAGGTTCCCTTTAAAACTGAATTTAAAAGAATCATCTTGCTGGTTCTTTAAAAAGAGGAATTACACTGATGCCAGAATCTGACTAATGTCAATGTAATCAAAGCCGTACACTGAGGGGTAACAATGTGCAATAGAGGGCATAGGTGGGGAGGGGGGGGAGCGCTGCTCCACGGGCTGATAAAGATGGTGGAGCCCAATATCCTATAATTATACCCTCAAATAAAATGTCTGACACAGATCAGCCCCTGCTGCAGATTCTCACCTAGTGTTTTGCTATACAGTTACTATATTGCAGACTGATCACTGGGGGAGGGGAAACTGAGCAAAAGCTTCCTCCTGCCTGCAGCAGACTGATCACTGGGGGAGATGGAAGACTGGGGAGATGCTTTCCCCTGCCTGCAGCAGACTGATCACTGGGGGAGGGGAGACTGAGCAAATGCTTCCTCCTGCCTGCAGCAAACTGATCACTGGAGGAGGAGAGACTGAGCAAATGCTTCCTCCTGTCTGCAGCAGACTGATCACTGGGGGAGATGGAAGACTGAGGAGATGCTTCCCCCTGCCTCCAGCAGATTACGGCTGCCGTCCTCTGTGTGCCGGAGGTAATTAGAGAGATGAGATGAGGCATTAAAGCCATCTGCTACCCCTGAACCCCCCCTTCCCTTTCCTACAGGGAAACAACAGCCGCAGCAGAGAGGGGCTCACCCCAAAACGTACCTCTCGTACCTCGGACATGCCTGCGATCCCACTGTATATGAGCGCATTGCTGGTGATGTGACTGTATACCGGGACTCATCGTGTGGACTGTATGTGGACTGTAGTTTCTTCAGAAAGCAGCCACAGCCCGAGTAGAAAAGCCCCCCCCCCCCTGCCAGCATCCTGCAGAGAAGGACTCTTACTCTCTGTGGGTAAGCAGTAATCACTCTGCAGAGGTCAGAGTCAGAGCTCTCCAATCAGCAAGGAGGAGCATGAGCTTTGCCGGTTGGAGAGCTCCAGCTCTGACTCAGTAGGAGCAATGTCAAACCTCTGCAGAGAGACCACTGCTCCCACACAAAGAGAGCAAGGATCCTTCTCAGCAGCATGCTGGCAAGGGGCTGGCTTTTCTAGTCCATTGCACACACCGTTGCATCATGACACCTCTTCAAGGCGTGGTCCCGAAGGGCCAATTTGCACATATGTGCTCCGTCGAGGTGTGCTAATGCAGCAGTGTGAATGGGGCCGCTGATGTCCTACTGTAAAATCTGCCAAATACATCCCAGGCGGTCAAAGTGTTACCGTTCATTTCCTTTAGATCGGCCACAGCCGGAGTAGAAAAGCCCGCCCACTGCCAGCATGCTGCAGAGAAGGACTCCTGTTCGCTGTGTGGAAGCAGTGGTCTCTCTGCAGGGGTCTGACATGTGCCACTGTTGATTTCAAGCTGGAGCTCTCCAATCAGCACAGCTCATGCTCTTTGCTGATTGGAGAGCTCCGACTCAGCAGGGTCATGTTGGACCTCTGCAGAGAGATTACTGCTTACCCACCGAGAGCAAGGGTCAGACATTTATTCTCCTTTTGAAAAAAGTATAAAATGCCTTTAAAACAACTTTTGGCTGGAAAAGGTCTTTTCAGCAATTTCTACCACCAACCTTAATCCAACACCACCCCCCTCCAACAACCCAACTCGTACTCTGTGGTCAGACTGGGATTCCTGTTAATCATTGTTGCTGAGGGATTATAAAGGGTGCGGGAATGTCCTGGTGATGGTTGTATGACTGTCAACGTTTAATCCGAGGCGGAGGACTTCCTGTGATTTATGGACGGGATTGGGCATCGTGTTTTGGCTTTTGGGAACAAATCAATAAAAGAATCATTGTATCTGCGCACATTAGAGTCCTCGTTTCCTCTTGTGTGTGCCTTGATTGGCATCAACCTGCAGACACAGCTCTCTACAAAGAACGTACAGGACTAGAGGAGTCACCAGGGGGGTGCAGGGGGTGTGGCCAGTACCAGGTGACGCCATCAGAGGGGGTGACACCTCCCTGGTGATACTGCTGTACAGGACCAGAGGCTTCACCAGGGGGGGGGTGCAGAGGGTGTGGCCAGTACCAGGTGACGCCATCAGAGGGGGTGACACCTCCCTGGTGATCCTGCTGTACAGGACCAGAGGCTTCACCAGGGGGGGGGTGCAGAGGGTGTGGCCAGTACCAGGTGACGCCATCAGAGGGGGTGACACCTGGTCTGGTGACACCGCTGTATAGGACCAGAGACGTCACCAGGGGGGTGCAGGGGGTGTGGCCAGTACCAGGTGACCCCATCAGAGGAGGTGACACCTGGTCTAGTGACACCACTGTACAGGGCCAGAAGAGTCACCAGGGGGGTATGGTCAGCATCGGGTGATGCCATCAGAGGGGGTGACACCTGGTCTGGTGACACCGCTGTACATGACCAGAGACGTCACCAGGGGGGTGTGGCAAGTACCAGGTGACGCCATCAGAGGGGGTGACACCTAGCCTGGTGACACCGCTGTACAGGACCAGAGGCGTCACCAGGGGGGTGCAGGGGGTGTGGCCAGTACCAGGAGACACCATCATAGGGGGTGACGTGTGGCTTGGTGACACCGTTGTACAGGACAGCAGCAATTCTCAACCTTTTTTTCACTCAAGGCACCCTTTAAAAGTATGGGAAATTTCAAGGCGGTCTAAAAAGTAAAAAGTAACATGTGGTCCCTCCAAAATCCACACCAGACCCTTATCTCAAATACAGTGTCTGAAATAGATTCTTAAGGGGGGACCGCACCCAAAAACACATTATAAAAAAAGGTTTTTACATAAGAACCCCCCTATCATATAAGAGTCCCCCTTTACACCAGGTGCCCCCATCACATTAGACCATTCATATGACTGTGGCGCTCTTACACTTTTCCATGTTCCTTTGGATTACCTTGGGCACCCATTGGATACCCTTGATGATAGAGATCAGCCATCCAAGACCAAAGACCAGACTAGGTCACACACACCCCTGTGGTCCAGCACCCCACTGATATCTGCACTGTACAAAGGACTGAAAGCCACGCCCACTTACGTCTATGAGATCGGACACGTCATGGATGTAGTACTTGCTGATGCAGCCATTGGTCGCCGCCAAGTTGAGCAGATACTCGTTCCTGGCCTTGGTGCACTTCAGCTTGTTCTCCGAGTACTTGGCTTGTCGCTGGAAGTAGACACCAAGAGGTAATAATTAAGGGAACAGTGCGCAAATGTTACCTTTCTATAGAGTGCCAAAGTCAAAGCCGTGACTTGCAAGAACCAATCGGGTTATTTAGTTCAGCAATTTAGGATTGAAGGTGATTTCTGGTTGGTGGGTTGCTGCACTTTCATTGGTCTATGAGAGGTCACGGGCCAGTAATGGATTTTATGGCCTTTGCTTGGCAACAATGGCTACCTCCTGATATGGGGAATCGAACCCTCACCTTTTCCTTCATCTTCTCGATCTTCTTCACAGAGCTCCGCCTCTGCTGTCGGTCCTCGTGCCGCAGGGCGTTGGGCCCCAGGTCGGCCGATTTGCTGAACTGTTTCTCCTCTTGCTTTTCGGCATCCTTCAGCTTGCTCTCCGCGTTGATGCTTTCGGAATGGTACATGTGGTACGTCTTCATCACCTGCACAGGGGTCAGGAAACAAGAGGGAGGTGTTGTGGCATACAACTGGCCAATATAAAGGGTCAACTCACAGATCTCATTTCTGGAGACATATCAAGGGTCCAACCTATCAGAATCCTTCCTTGTATTCATTCCCATGAACCCCATTTATACATTTATATACAAATATGAACTTACCCTGATTCACCTGGACAGTCCGGGTTTTGAGTCCTGTATGTACTGTTCCCTTGTTTCGGGCCAGCTGACACCCAGACACAGCACATACAGCACTCAAAACCCAAACTGTCCAGGTGAATCCGGGACAGGTGGCAACCCTACCCCTGATCATCATGACCATCACTTCCACCCTTGTGGTAGCAGTTTGGTGAAGACCCATTTGGGTTCCACCATGACTGTCCCCTGTGTCCCAAGCCAGCCATACGGACATGGTGTGACCATTTTTTTTTCTGGAGTTTCACCAAAAGCTGAATTCTAATGTCATCACTGGGTCTCTGTGCTTCTCTATCATGGCTGGTGGTAGGGGCTAGCAGGGTGCTGTACGTCAAGAGCCCCCAGCCCTGATGCAAGCAGTGGGGTGGCTCTTAGGAGGAGTTATGCAAATATCAAAATGCCTTGATGGGTGGATGTCAGTCTGGAGGAGTGTGCGTTCCTAGACAGGCTGCATTTGCATGAAGACCAACCAATGCAGTAACGCCCACATGTGATGCTGAGCCTCCATGAGCGAAAGAACTGAAATCCAAGGAGTGAAAGGGGAGGGGCAAGGGACAGTCGGGCTGGGGAGGAAAGCGCTAGATGATGCTGGACCTCCTTCTGCCCGGAAATGAGGGCGGGCTCTATCTGACTTGCTGCAGCTTCTAATGCACATTGTGAGAAGCTCGTGGTGTGCAATGAAATCAGAGGAAGCCATTTCAGTCCAGTAGAGGAGCCGGTACAACTGTGCAAGACTGGAGGGGAGGCCGGAGTTCACCTTCAACTGTTACTGTTTCCTGTAAATACTTTCGCTATTTCATAAATCGTCCCCTGCTGCTTCAGGCTCCCCACCCAGTGCCGGAGGGAAATTAGTGAACCATTAGTAAGCCATTTATCTGACGTTCCTTTTTTAAAGGTTAGTAATAAAATGTTGGTGTGACATATCACAGGTGCACTGAAGAACGGTATGCATAGAGTGTACACAGGAAGGAAATGTAGTCTGTCCATTCAAAAGCGTCTCAGTATACCGCGAGCTGTAGCCTATACTGAGCCTAGGGTGACGGGAGGACGCTAGTTTGTGTCCTCCCATTACCCTAAGGAGAACTATGTGGAAAAGCCCTGACCCCATAGTTCTCCTTTAAAGTTTAGCCATGTTCTTCTACCCAGTTCCCGTAGTGAGATATCCTCCTCTGGGTTCCCAGCTCCGCCCACTTGCTGCACCTATTACAAACGGGCTCGTCTGCCCTGACACATTTTTAATTACCTAAAACGATTGACGTTCTGTGATGGGGACACACACCAGGAACTCATCATATCAATCCCAGGGAAATATAAAAACACAATTTTATTACATTGTATCCTGAAATATACACTATATTGCCAAAAGTATTGGGCCCCCCCCCCTCCAAATCATTGGATTCGGGTGTTTCAATCACCTCAATGGCCCCCAGTGTATAAAATCACTCACCTTGGCATGCAGACGCTTCTACAAACATTTGTGAAAGAATGGGTCGCTCTCAGGAGCTCAGTGACTACAAGCGTGGTACCGAGATAGGTTGTCACCTGTGCAATAAGTGCAATGCAAAGCGTGGGATGCCGTGGTGTAAAGCACGCCGCCACTGGACTCTAGAGAAGTGGAGACGTGTTCTCTGGAGTGACGAATCACGCTTCTCTGTCTGGCAATCCGATGGACGTGTCTGGGTTTGGCGGTTGCCAGGAGAACGGTACTTGCCTGACTGCATTGTGCCAAGTGTAAAGTTTGGTGGAGGGGGGATTATGGTGTGGGGTTGTTTTTCAGGGGCTGGGATTGGCCCCTTAGTTCCAGTGAAGGGAACTCTTAAGGCATCAGCACACCAAGACATTTGGACAATTTCGTGCTCCCAACTTTGTGGGAACAGTTTAAGGATGGCCCCTTCCTGTTCCAACATGACTGCGCACCAGTGCACAAAGCAAGGTCCATAAAGACATGGATGGGGGAGTTTGGGGTGGAGGAACTTGACTGGCCGCACAGAGTCCTGACCTCAACCCCATAGAACACCTTTGGGATGAATTAGAGCGGAGACTGTGAGCCCGGCCTTCTCCTCCAACATCAGTACCTGACCTCACAAATGGTCCAACATTCCCATAGACACACTCCTAAACCTTGTGGACGCCTTCCCAGAAGAGGTGAAGCTGTTATAGCGGCACAGGGCGGAGCCAACCCAAAACTGAACCCTATGGACTAAGACTGGGATGCCATTAAAGTTCATGTGCGTGTAAAGGCGTCCCAATACTTTTGGCAATATAGTGTAAGTGAAAGTTCAATTTTGGACTCTGGTTTTAGAAGATTTGTACAGAGATACTCACAGTATAAAGTTCATTAGTGACCTTCGCCAATTCCTCATGCATCTGCAGCCCGATATCCTTACTCTGTGAAAGACGGATATATACAATGTATGAAGATAGAGAGATGGAAAGGATACAAATTGTCCATTTCCTTTAATTCTACATGGAGGCTACAAAGTGTAACACTGTCTCTGCCTTCCCCAACCTTCTTACCATGGAAGAAACATTGGTATCATTTACAGGTCTCGGGGAACCCCTGCCAAAAAGGAATAAAACCCAAAACTTTAAAATTGG
>NW_017306456.1:799843-827375 GCF_000935625.1 Nanorana parkeri
GGAGAGATGGAGAGATAAGCATGTGGGGAACAACTCACCTTTTTGAAGAGACGGATCACATCTTCGCTGATATGCGACAGGCGTACAATGACATTGTTGAGGAAGAGGTCATTCAAGGTGGCATGGTCTTTACTTTCCCGCCGCGTCTGGGCCAGAACCAAATACCAGCAGTTTACTGGAGACAGGAGATGCTGATCCTTCCTGAAAAAAGCCCAATGATTAAAGAGCGACCACGGGTACGGCCACACCAAGATAAATACTCCTTATCTGTGTTCCCCATATAGCAGGAGCATTCACGGTGTCTCTACATGGGAATACAGCCTCAACCATTCTGTGTTCTGCAACCTCCCTCTTAAAATGCTATTAGGAGGCTGCAGTAAACGTGAAGCACTGAGGTGCACAGATATTATACAGAAAGTCCACAGGGTATACTCGAAATAGCAGGCCACCCATGTGTCTGTTTCCCTTGCAGCCGTGTCATGCTTCAAATGGCAAAGCATCACATGGCTCAGTGTTTGAGCAATGTGTAACTACGCCTAAATCCCCCCCGCAGTTACTCCTGCATGTACCTGTCTTCTTCAGCAACCCTTGTGTCCTCCGGTGACCCCTGCTCGCCCGTGTCCTCCAGTGACCCTTGCAGTCCTGTGACCCTTGCATGTCTGTCTCCCCCAGTGACCCCTGCACTCCTGTGTCCTCCAGTGACCCCTGCACTCCTGTGTCCTCCAGTGACCCCTGCTATCCTGTGTCTTCCAGCAACCACTGCACTTCTGTGTCCTCCAGTGACCCCTGCATTCTTGTGTCTTCCAGTGATCACTGCGCTCCTGTGTCCTCCAGGGACCCCTGCTCTCCTGTGTCTTCCAGCAACCACTGCACTTCTGTGTCCTCCAGTGACCCCTGCATTCTTGTGTCTTCCAGTGATCACTGCGCTCCTGTGTCCTCCAGGGACCCCTGCTCTCCTGTGTCTTCCAGCAACCACTGCACTTCTGTGTCCTCCAGTGACCCCTGCATTCTTGTATTTTCCACTGGCCCCTGCACTCCTGTGTCTTCCAGTGACCCTTGCACTCCTGTCTCCTCCAGTGACTTCTGCTCTCCTGTGTCCTCCAGTGACACATGCACTCATGTGTCTTACAGTGACTTCTGCACCCCTGTACCTCCAGTGATTCTGTGCCCCCATGCACTCCTGTGACCCCAATGTCTCTCATGAACCCAGTGCTCCTGTACCTGCAGTGACTGTGTGACCATTGTGCACTTCATCGCTCCTGTGCTTCAAGTTACTCCATGACCTCTGTGTACTCCAGTGACCTCAGGGCTCCTGTGCCTCCAGTGATCCCTATGACATGGTGCATTCTTTGTCACCAAGTGACCCAAGATCATGCTATGTTACCCTGTGTGCCCTAAACGATTCCATGACACCCAAGCTTCCATACAGCCTCATATTTGCTCCTGTGATCTCCAGGACTGTCTCTCTCTTTCTGTTCATTTGGACCCATGCCCATGACATTCTGACCCACAAGTCTCATAGGGCACACACAACCTCGGGTGGCCGCTGCAATCTTACTTGAAGTGATGCTGCTCCCGGGTGGTGCGGATCTTGGAGGAGAACCTCTCGGCCAGTTTATCCAGGCTCCGGGAGTATTCCAGTTCGATCTCAGCTTTCCTGCGGAAGAACTCCTGCAGGTCCTGGAGGAGAGCCAACCGCGACTCCGACTGCTGCTCCAGGCACTTGAACTGTTCCACCAGCTGACTGCGGATCTCTGCAAAGACACAGCGGAGAGGGGACGTTACAGCACTGGGCCCAAAGTCACCACATTAATCTTAAGCACTGGCAGAAAATGAAAAAAAAATGAAGCCCCGGGAAATAGGTCATCTAATTATATGGAGGGCCAAGTCTCACAACAAACGTTTTCAATGTCATAGGCGCCCGGCGTAGATCTGTTCCAGGCTCCTTTCACAAAGCCAAATCCTGCATCTCCAAAACCGTCACAAGTGCAAGCTATTTAAAGGTGAACTCAGGGCACAAATAAATGTATGTAAATCTGTTCCTCAAAAGACACAAAGGATATAAATCCACTTTGTGCATCAAATGCCTTTGCAAGCCCCAGGTAGTAGCTTCTAAAAGTAGCCGTGACATCATCACTGTGCTTTTTTTTCTCTAGGGGCAATAGTAAAGAAGATATGATCACTCGCCTCTATCCCCCTGGAATCACAGTACTCCATCAATTAATGGACTTTTGCTGATTTAACTTTATTGGTGTGCTGGTGACATCCGCCTGAAAATTTGTATATCTTCACGGCGCCATCCGTGGCCACTGCGAGCACTCACCAGGATTTCATGGAACATCCTGTACCGGCAAGGAGTGCAGCAAGACACCTATATATCACCTCTATCCCCACTCCCCTATGGCTGTGCGGCATGTTCCTGGGAATCCTCAGGTTTAATGTAAGTGAATGGACCTTGCATAGACATGATGACATGAGCCGAGCTTAGACCTCGCTTCAATATAAATGTTGATGGGAGATATTCTGTAGCAATCTATCCTAATTGCCAAGATCTGACCAGAGACCAGGAAGTCCCTTCATACACAGAGTCAGGGGTGCAAGGGTAGGGTCATTTATCCACCCACGCCAGATCTTTTCTAATTTGTGAGGGGACATCTGCAGGTACAGCTTAGACTTTCCAAATGCAGGATAGAGCTTGCCCTATCTATCCAGAGACATGGGAGGTTAAGGCGATAGTCAATGTTGTGTTATAGATTCCATGGCCAGGTATAGGGTCCTAGTGATTGCCAGGATGGGTGTCATCAAGGGGAAGTTCAAAGAGTCTCAGGAGACCCATTTTTTACTCAAGAGAACAATGGAACTGAAATGCAAATTATACCAGTACTGGACCAGTTTTGGGCATTTGCCACATATGCCATTAATTGGGAAAAAAAACGTATTGCCTCCGTCGCACATAGGTTAAAATAGCTAACTTTTTTTTTTTTTGCAGGGGATACCCAAGGTGGCTTCAGCTGCTACACGGCAGTGGAGGAAGAGGGACATGAAGGTGCAGGAGGGCAGATCTGGCATGCAACATCAGGGGGCCAGCTGTCTCTTTTTGGTTCAGACAGCCACCCTCTGAGTACCATACCCATCCTCCTCCACATCCAATGATGTTGGAGAAGAAGATGGCAGCACTAGACCCGGTGTGAGGCATCCAAGCGGCCGATCACAACACTGGATTCGCTGGGCGGGTGAGTATGTGAATTCATGATAAAAGATAAGAAGAAACGTATAAACAAATGAACACAGGGGGGGCACAGGAAGGGGGCACAGAACACAGGGAGGAGGCACGGGGGGGGGTAAGTTTCTCTTTAAAGTTGAACAGAGTGGACCCTCTGGCTTCAGCACAGTCGCAAAGTTTGGCGGATAACATTCCCAAATGACTGTTCTCACTTTTCCAGGAACTGCTGTTTATGGCCTTGCCACATCTGTGCACTTGCCTGCGGTGTAACACATGGCTTTTGCTGCAGGAAAATGCAGGAAGGGTTTAAATAGAAGAAGCCGTCGGATCCCCACACCGCAAAGCAAAGGAAAAAAAAAAAAAAAAGCAAAAACAAACACAAAAATTTGTGCCGTAATGCTTGTTGAAGGGCACTATGGGAATGGATTTTCCTGCTTGAAGGTGCATTTGAAGTGTAGCTTTGTGTTCTGATAAATGGTTTTCCTCTAACCAAAACAGAAGTTTAGCCCTTATGCATAAAAAAGAAACATAATGTTCATCCATACGTACTAAATATGCAAGCAGAGAGAAGGGAGAATGGGAGCCTAGCAAAGGTACCTGATTAACCGCCCCCACCCACCCCCAATCCCATCCTTCCATTGACATGGATTACAGTAGGCATAGAAAGGTTGCCCTATTTGCATTGTGTGTAGTGGTATGGCCCCATCCATCACCAACTTCCTATAGTACATCCTCCCTTATGGACTGACAGGCAAGTTCGAGCCTTTGACAAATTGCTCAATCTATCTCATATACTGCAGGAGCATAAAGGATTTAGTAGAACACCCCAGATATCCACCAGACCTACTGCCTAGCTTGCCTTGTGGATGATCCTGCTCTTCACAAGCAAGTGTTCATATGTGAAGATGTATACCACAAAGCACATTAGATTGACCGATGACCCTTAAGGCTCCGTGACAGGTAACCCATGATCCCTGCCCATTTATCTGCAAATTATTGTCCATTGTTATCCTCAATCATTGCCTGCATTAAAGCCCTGATGTTGTAATGCTCCTTTGGATTTTGAGGGTCTAAGTGGATCGCAGCTGCGGACCTATGCTTTAAGTAGTTCTGGGTATGGCAATCAGGCTGGAATCCCAGGCGTCTCTCTCAAGTTTAACTGAGAGTGAGGGATTCATGCATCATGTGCCACAGAACTTAATTACATGAAAAGAGGTTATTCAGCTCATAACCTTTTTAGGCATAAGGTAAATCAAGATCAAATAGGTTTGGATGGCTTATTCACCTCATAAGCCTTTTGGGTACAATGTAATCAAAAATAGAAAATATTGGATAATACCAGATGACTGTCTCTGGGTAGGTATAACAGTTACACCGTGCTATATTCAAACAGGTCCTGGTATAGGCTAGGTGTCAGCAGATAGTAAGTCCTATCCCAGTTCCAAGCAGAGTCTATGCAATACACGCCAGCAGACTAGGTAACATTCCCCACAATTAGCAGTACTTGCGCTTAGAGGCTGGATATGGCAGGGTCTCCTCCGGAGTAGTCTGATGTTGGAGAGACCACAGTAGCAGGCGTTCCTGGAGTGGAGAGGTAGTAGCTGGGAGTAGTGTGGTCGAGGCTCCTGGCGTGGATGGGGCATCAAACCCAATAGTGGAACGCTCTAACAGCGTTCAGGCGCACGTTATATCCCCTTCGAACGCGGAAGTGGAGCCGTGGAGCGTGCTGTCACTTCCGCGTTCCACCGTGGAGCGCATGGAACCTCCCCTTCAGGGAGGTAAACGTCCCACGTGACGCGGCCGCTGCGTTCCACGCTGGGACGCAGGCGGCTCGCGGACAGTACGGACGTTACAGATGTAGGGGGATTTCTGAGCCCCCCAAAACACATTGCCTTTCTTTCTTGTCATGTACAGTATAATAAGAAAAATGAATGAACACCAGGTCTGTGGCACTCTCGTCATTTGTACATTTGTATTGCAAGTACATAGACATGACTAAGGCCCTGAACTCAAGCTCAATACAACTGAAAGTCAAAATGTGAATATTTGTTCCTCCTCTCTGGTAATCCTCCTAAATTAAACATGTATTTGGGTCTCATGCATAACCCTTAGGACCGGGTTCTTAGCCTTCTAAGCTTCATCAGCTTCTTCTCTCTGGCTATAGCAGCCAGATGACTGACAGGTGAATGCGGAAGTGATGTATTCTGCATTCAGACGTCGGAGGGAGGTCAGCAAAGAGGAAGATGCTGATCTCCCTCCCATCTTACCTCCTGACGCCCTCCTGAGCCGCAGATGGGCTAGCACATCCCGGGATTGAAGGTGAGGGGTCAGGAGGGGGGCGGCGGCACTCGAGGGGGGCGGGGCAGCAAGACAGCACATACATACGATCGGCAGGCTATAGAGCCGCCGAACGTATGTATATCAAACAGCCGTTAAGGGCTGTAAAGAACGGGAGGGTTTTTTCTGCCCGGGGGCGCGCGCGAGCAGGAAAAAGAAGCCGTCTCATGACGGCAACCCGCCCGTGTGAGTCTGCCGTCCGTCTGTTTTTTTACAACGGGCGGATGGCAGGAGGTTAAAAAGATGTCCGCGGTTTGGTTTCATTTGACATATGTATAGCAAGTAGGGATGCAACGATACTTTTCGAGTAACGATGCCGACACTTGGCATTTTCATGAGAACTACCGGGGTTGCAGCGGTGGCAGCTGGGACCGGGCTCTGGTGCTCCACCACTGTCCTGAAATCATCAGTCTGTATTGTTTTAGAAAAACTGTCACATGACAATAAACAAAAATGTATCAGTACTCGTACTCGCAAAACTGGTATCGGTGCATCCCTTTATAAATGTGTATAAAAACTAAATCGTACAAACAGATGTACACATCCCGGGAGCTCCGTGTGCTCCTCACAAATGACAGCGGCCTCCTAACTTTTTAATTTTTCTCTAGTCTAGTCCTGGAGCTGGAAAAGTATCTGTACTTGTAATAGGTACAGTAGTTGGTATTGGTGCATCCCTAATAGCAAGGAACAGAAAAGTGAAAGAAAATCATGTTTCTTTATATAAAAATCATAAACTAATCACTGATGAGACCTTTGCTAACGTTTTCGTGTGATGGAAACATGGAGTGGCGGTACAATTACAATGTAACATTTGCATGTCATCTGAAACAGCAAGTCGATTTCTCCTCCATTTCAGGTTTAATAATGCAGAGAATCCTGTGCCAATTATTTTTAATAATTCAGAGATCCATTCCCATACCGCCATCATTTGGTTTCCATACCACCATGGAGAACTGATACCTCCGTACACGGCCTTAGAAGATATAAGTAACTATGCGAAGTGCAATGTGCTGCAAAGTGACTGCAAGTTACTAATAAGAATTACATAGGTACATAGGGGTTACATTGCGGTGTACATCCCCATAGCTGTACACTGTTTAACTGAATAAGTCCGATGATGTGGTTGATGGCTCCCACCCAGAATCTGAACCTCCCACTGGCTGCTGTCAGCATATTGGACAGCTGACCTCCATAGTACCTCAGGGTGTTCAACGCCTACCACTCCTCCTGATTTCCTCATCGCCTGAGCTGATTACCCCCCAATTGGCCCTGCTCATTGGAGAGGATCATATAGTTCTGCAATAAGTCTCACAGATGCCCCCCTGACCTCATTTCAAACATACACTGGACGGAATAAAAAATATATTCTAAAGTGATTGTAGAAAGAGAACATTCCGCAAGTTGACTAGATGGAACA
The DNA here is from genome assembly GCF_000935625.1 of Nanorana parkeri. NCBI lineage: Eukaryota > Metazoa > Chordata > Amphibia > Anura > Dicroglossidae > Nanorana > Nanorana parkeri. The sequence continues at coordinate 806,821 of NW_017306456.1, forward strand.
TACAACACTACATGTCCAACATGGCCGACCACTGGACACCATCATAATATACTATTACACTCTATACATAGAACACTATACCCCCAACATGGCCGACCACTGGACGCCATCATAATAAGATTCTATTACACTCTATACATAGAACACTACAACCTCCAACCAGGCCCCACCACTGGACACCATCATAATATACTATTATATTCTATACATCCTTGACTCGGACCTCACCTTTCTTCCCCACATCCAATCCCTATCCAGATCCTGCCGTCTTCACCTTCGTAACATCTCCAAAATACGCCCCTTCCTCACCAATGAAACCACAAAGCTGCTTATCCACTCCCTTTTTATCTCCCGTCTGGACTATTGCAACTCCCTCCTCATTGGCCGACCTCTACACAGGCTCCTCCCCCCTTCAGACTCTGCCGATCCCTGCACTGGCTTCCAAACGCCCCAAAGCATAAAATTCTAAATATTAACAACCACTTACAAAGCCGTCCACAACTCCGCCCCCGGCTATATCTCCAACCTTGTCTCAAAGTATGACCCTAACTGTCCTCTCTGCTCTTCCAAAGACCTCCTGCTTTCCAGCTCCCTTGTCATCTCCTCTCATGCTCGCCTCCAGGACTTCTCTAGAGTCTCTCCCATTCTTTGGAACTCCCTACACCAACCTGTCCGTCTATCTCCCACCTTGACTGCCTTTCGGTGATCGCTAAAGACTCATCTCTTCAGGGAAGCCTATCCCACCTCAACCTAACCACTGAACTATCACTTTCTCAAACAATTCATCCCCACACAGCTCCCTCCTCATGTATCACTTGCCCCTCCCTCTTAGACTGTAAGCCCCCATGGGCAGGGCCCTCCTTACCATCTTGTCTTGAATTGTATTGTAACTGTAATATCTTCCTTATATTGTAAAGAGCTGCGCAAACTGTCGGCGCTATATAAATCCTGTATAATAATACATTTAACACTACAACACCCAACATGACCGGCCACTGGACATGATCATAATACAATTCTATTACCCTCTATACATAGAACACTACAACCCCCAACATGGCCGACAAATTGCACAATGTGATGTGGCTCCATTCAGTTTATTTTGCTCTTCTGTGCTCCTAGTAAAAATAAATTGCTTATAATTTGATATAATTACTACTCAGGGCACACAGACACACATATGACACACACACATATGACACACAGACACACGCACGCAGCTCAGCCTTTTGCACATTGCAGGGACACCTCACAGGAGCGGAGGGGCCCGATGTCCTGCAGTGTATTTTGCAATAGACGGAATGGCTCACTAATATTCCATTTTGTTCTGATGCTTCGAGGGAATTCCCCCTGTTGGGAGGAAGGGGAGGGGGTGGGGGGGGTCTTGCTCCGATCTGCGAAGTGGAGAACTTTCCAGTTGGTGTTCCGCCTCTTCATCACTGAAACCAGCACTTCCAGCTCTTATTTTGGTCCCTGTAATTCTGCAATCTCTAATCAAAAGCTCTGCGGGCGGCTCGCGGAAGGAGAAGCGGTTTTGGAGGAAACATTTGATATTGTATGGTGAAGGAGAATAAAGAAGCCAGCCAAACATAACGGACATGTCTGCTGGATGACTGCTATCCCGAATGTCAGCAACGTCTGCAGCTAAGAGTCCGTGAAAGTGGAAATCTATCTACATGCTGAGTAATGTGTCAGTGTGACACTTCAAGGTATTTATTACCTCTCACAGCGATCACATGACTCCCCCCTGACATTGACTAGAAGGACGGCACCACCTTTGTTCAGACATCATCCAGGGTTACCATTTCTACTTCCTGGATTGAGATGCCGGTGTTCCGTCGAGGTGGCCAACTCGTCGAGATCTCCAACGCGTGCTGCGCCCGTCACAGTTTTTGCAATCCTCGTTGACTTCTCCAGTTGCCGTAGGTGCGCCGGTGCGGCTTCTAAATTGTCATCGAGTTCTCCAACTCCCGTCGGTGTTTGTGGCGACGGGTGCCCGCGCAGGCGCACTGCCGCAGATTGTAGAGCTTGATACTTCTCTTGGGTAGCTGCGCAGGCGAACTGACGGAAGTGGGAGGTCTCGACGATTTGGAGAATTCGATAGAACGCAGGCCTCAGAGATGACACAATAATGTAAATCTTGGTGTCTGACACAGGTGAGCCCCTGCTGCAGCCTCTCACCTTGTAAATTGCTACAAAGTTACAATGTGGCAATCTGATCACTGGGGGAGGGGAGACTGAGGAAATGCTTCCTCCTGCCTGCAGCAGTCTGATCATTGGGGGAGGTGAGACTGAGGAAATGCTTTCTCCTGCCTGCAGCAGACTTATCACTGGGGGAGGGGAGACTGAGGAAATGCTTCCTCCTGCCTGCAGCAGTCTGATCACTGGGGGAGGGGAGACTGAGGAAATGCTTCCTCCTTCCTGCAGCAGTCTGATCACTGGGGGAGGGGAGACTGAGGAAATGCTTCCTCCTGCCTGCAGCAGTCTGATCACTGGGGGAGGGGAGACTGAGGAAATGCTTCCTCCTTCCTGCAGCAGTCTGATCACTGGGGGTGGGGAGACTGAGGAAATGCTTCCTCCTTCCTGCAGCAGACTGATCACTGGGGGAAAGAGACTGAGGACATGCTTCCTCCTGCCGGCAGAAGTCTGATCACTGGGGGAGGGGAGACTGAGGAAATGCTTCCTCCTTCCTGCAGCAGTCTGATCACTGGGGGTGGGGAGACTGAGGAAATGCTTCCTCCTTCCTGCAGCAGACTGATCACTGGGGGAAAGAGACTGAGGACATGCTTCCTCCTGCCGGCAGAAGTCTGATCACTGGGGGAGGAGAGACTGAGGAAATGCTTCCTCCTTCCTGCAGCAGTCTGATCACTGGGGGAGGGGAGACTGAGGAAATGCTGCTTCCTTGTTACAGTGTTACAGTGGGGGAGAGGAGACTGGGGAAATACATCCTCCTTGTTACAATGGGGGAGGGGAAACAGAGGAAATGCTTCCTCCTGCTGGTAAGGGAAATGCTTCCTCCTGCCTGCAGCTGACTGATCACTGGGGGAGGGGAGACTGAGAAAATGCTTCCTCTTGCCTGTAGCAGACTGATGACATCATCTGTGCCTAGGCACAGTCACTGACTGGAGCTCAAAGATGGCTTTCTATAATATAGAGTACAAATATAGAAACAAAACACACAATAAATAAATAAATACAATGTCAGGGAAATCCCACCGTTCCCCACGTCAGGCGGAGCCTCTAATTTATGGAGAGGGAAGAAAACGCTGCGCCGTAAATAACGCCCAGCGCCATTAACCGTTTAGCCGCAACGATAATCAATAAGCAGACGAAGCCGAGCGAGCGGATTGATCGGCGTGATTTACTGAGCCAGCAAAAGACTTGATTTAATGACAGCTCTGCAGAGGGGGGGGGGAGTATTGGAAGACTCTCCAGGCTGATCAGAGTGATTGGTACATAGGAGGAGATTCCTATACTTCCCATAACGCTAATCATCCTGAGTGCAGCTAAGTGAATTGCTCATCGAGGAGACGACAGGAGAGGGGCTGAGAGGAGAGTTCACCCGTCTGTGTTAACCAAAGTGTATGGTGGACGGGAGGAGGAGGGTGTATGGGATGTCAGGAGTTCCACAATCAGACAGCAAGAGGCAAGAGAAATAAATGCTTGTCAGAGAGCAAATGACTCCAAATACAAGACCCTTCCCCATAAATGTACAGCCTGAGAGAGGGATGGATGGATGGAATAGAGAGGGAGTAATGGACGGATGGATCAGTGTAGGGATGGATGGAGGGATGAATAGATAGATATAGAGAGGGAGAGATGGCTGGAGGGAGAGAGACATGGAGAGGCAAAGATGGAGGGATGGATAGAGAAATGGGGGGATGGATGGATTGATGGAGCAAGAGAGAAATGGAGGAATAAGGGATGGATGGAGAGAGATGAGGATGGAGCAAGGGAGAGATGGATGCATGGAGGGTGGAATGGATGGATGGACAGGTGGGGGGAGGAACCCTGTGCTGTCCCTCTACCCCCAGGTACCCAGCAGTACCCTCTGCTGCCCCTCTACCCCCAGGTACCCATCAGTACCCTCTGCTGCCCCCCCCCCCCCAGGTACCCATCAGTACCCTCTGCTGCCCCTCTACCCCCAGGTACTCATCAGTACCCTCTGCTGCCCCTCTACCCCCAGGTACCCATCAGTACCCTCTGCTGCCCCTCTACCCCCAGGTACTCATCAGTACCCTCTGCTGCCCCTCTACCCCCAGGTACCCTTCAGTACCTTCTGCTGCCCGTCTACCCTCATGTGCCCATCATTACCCTCCACTATCCCTCTACCCCATGTACCCATCAGTACCCTCTGCTGCCCTTCTACCCCCAGGTACCCATCAGTACCCTCTGCTGCCCCTCTCCTCCTTGTTCCCCATCAGTCCCCTCTGCTGCCCCTCTACCCCCAGGTACCCATCAGTACCCTCTGCTGCCCCTCTACTCCTAGTTACCCATCAGTACCCTCTGCTGCCCCTCCACCATCAGTACCCTCTGATTGTCCCTCTACCCTCAGGTACCCAGCAGTACCCTGTGCTGCCCCTCTACCCTCAGGTACCTGTCAGTACCCTCTGCTGCCCCCCCCCACCCTCAGTACCCTCTGCTACACCTCTACCTTCAGGTACCCATCAGTACCCTCTGCTGCCCCTCCACTCTCGGGTACCCATCAGTACCCTCTGCTGCCCCTCCACCCCCAGGTACCCATCAGTACCCTCTGCTGCCCCTCTACCCTCAGGTACACTCCTGCAATCTCTGTGTTGACTCTGTTTTACAGCCTCTGACCTCCATATGATAGATCCTGGTGCCGGTGTTCTGCTGCCTCTGGATCTGTTTCATCTCCCGGCCTTATAAGAGGCTGTGATCAGTGACAGCTAATTAGTGAGGAGCCTTTCCCGCACACAGTCCTCTGTGCAGCACATTCTGCATCCCGCTCACCTGGGTGGAAGAGCACAATCTGTTCAGACTCATTACTGAAATAAAGATTATTGTTTCCCAGAGCAGCCGGCCCGTGTGATCTCCGTGGACAGAAAAACAGAACCCCCTGCGCAGCACAATGCTGGACCGCCCACGGCTATTGCACATCTCCAGATAAGTCGTTCTACATTAGTGCAAACCCATTTCTCCCGAGTTCCTCCAAGCCGGCTGAATACGATGGCGATTGGCTGGATCGGCGGACGGACAGATGTGTTGGGATTTCGGGGATGACAAGTACACAGAAGAGGAACGAAGACGATTCCTGAACAGCTGGGAGGAATCTCACTCGGGGAGACAATGTGCAGATTGGAGCAGGATTGCTGCGCCCTGGACGGAGCCCAATAATGAAGACCAGACAACCAATCCCGGAGCTGGTGCAGCGCCAAGCGTGTCCTGACAGTCATCAGGGTGATACAAAGGAACACACAGGGGGAGAGAATATAGAATCACTGGGGGAGGGGAGACTGGGGAAATGCTTCCTCCAGCCTGCAGCAGACTGATCACTGGGGGAGGGGCGACTGAGCAAATGCTTCCTCCTGCCTGCAGCAGACTGATGACATCATCTCAACCTGGGCAAAGCCACTGACTGGAGATCAAAGATGGATTTTTAAATAAAAGAGGCGGAGCTTTCTGATACATGATACAGTTGCTGTATATTGTGACACGTCAGGAATTAATTCACGTTGACCAATTTGAGCAACACATCCTGGTCACCAACCTTGCCGGACACCATGATCAGGTCACCGGCCCTGCTCACACTGCTCCCTCCTCCTGTCAGCAAGCGCCTTCTACTTCTGCTGCGCCATAATACTACAGTGCAGGTTTTAAGAGCCTACGACACCGATGTCTGTGCCAAGGCCACTGATAGGGGGGTAGAGGGTGCCCTCCTGTACCGAGCCTGGGTACCATCGGGTCAGCAGGGGGACCCCCAGCCTGTCCTGTGACACTGCGGGGAATGGTTCCCTGGGCCGGGGGACCCTGTCAGGTAGGCTGTACAGGACTCTATGATATCTACTGGCGGCCATGTCTGTGCCACTGCCCCGCCTCCTGCTCAATCACTGGACTACAGTACACAGTCAGCTGGTGATGCCCACCTTGACCCACCACATACTAACCGGGTGCCAGTTTACTGCAGCAACTTTCATCTACACACCCGTTACAGAGCACACACTACGGGTACCCCATTTCAACTTTCAGCTGGTGTGTAGTAAGATTTCCTGAATTTTGATGGAATACACAAATAATCTCAAAGGTTGAGCTGCGCTATCTTGATCGTTTGTTAAAGGAGAACTATGGGGTCAGTGTTTTTCCCCATAGTTCTCCTTCAGGTTGCGGGAGGACACAAACTAGCATCCTCCCGTCACCCTAGGCTCTGTATATAGGGAGCTACTGCTCGCGGTATACTGAGACGCCGCACCTGGAGCGGATCCCAACCGGCATCAGGATACATCATTGCACAAGGAAGCAGTCGAGGGCCCCCGTGGTCCTGGGCCCCACTGGAGTCACACAGCGTGCTATGGTCATAGTTACACCCTGGGCAGCAATCATGAGAGGATATGAGAGGAGCGGGTTTACGGTACAGACAGTACTGAGGTAAAACGCACCATTAAGGAGCTATTTTAGGACACCGCAGAAAAAGCTTTAAGCGCCATCCGCGTCTGAACATCCGATTGGCGCTCGTTATTAGTGCTCACTAATTATTCATGGGGATAATGAGCCAGCGCCGCTACGCGTTCCTTCAGATTACTTTCTCAAAAGCAATTACGGATGCAAAGGAAGATAAAAACATCAAAGTAATAAGAAGGACCCGAGACGCTCCGAATGAGAATAAATCACTTTTCTCAGCTCAGCCAACGGCCCTCCAAGTTACCATAGTGGTGGCGCTGGGGGGCCCGGGGAGCCCCACGGAAACCCCCCAAATAACACCCATCTGAATGTGTATTTACATACGGACGCCGCGATAAGGACGGCAAATCCGCTCACCGGTGTTCTGAGGAGGTTCCAGGAGATTGACTTATTTTTGTTTTATAATTGCTATTTTCTAAATAAAAGAACGTTGCGACAAACACTAAGGGGGCGATGTACAGAGGGCGATGTACAGGGGCCGAACACTAAGGGGGCGATGTACAGGGGCGGGACACTAAGGGGGCGATGTACAGGGGCCGAACACTAAGGGGGCGATCTACAGAGGGTGATGTACAGGAGATCATATACAGGGGGCCATGTACTCTCTCACCCCTCTCTTTCTGCTCCTCTATCTCTCCCCCCCCCCTTCCTCTCTTCTTGCCCCACCAACACTCTCTGGCTACCCTCTCTCCTCACTTATTTGCCCCTCTATTTTCTATATCTGCAGTCTCTGACCATCTCCTGTAGTATACCTGCAGTCTCTGACTACAATACTGTAGGATCATATACAGTATAGTGAATATTACATGTGGCCCTTCGGTGATGCCAGGGGCCACACCTCAGCCTTCTATTTTTAGTAAGCTGACCACCATTGATTTAATACGTTATTACAAGCACGGTGTGCGGGATTTTCCAGGTCCCGATCGAGCGCTGCGGCCCCTCCGGCGGTCACAACTTTCCACATTAAACATTTACAATTTTTTACGAGAAAATTTGGAGCCGTCGTCGGGCAGGAATGGGATGAAGCGAGCAGCGTGCCGATCCGGCCGATCCCTGAAAGTGAAAAGATGGATATTTAAAGGGAAAATCTGCTGGAGATCAATAAACAGCCCAAACTTCCCGGATACAGGCGGCCCTGAAGAAGAGGCGGATGGCACGGATGGCAACGCGGCGCAGAGCTCAGCTGTCCCTCTCCTGTCATATATCTTGCGGCTCAATGATTTATGTTGGCACCCCAACACTGCAATAGAGGGGCCCGGGGCCCTTATCTTATGCCAGCCTGCCATGCGGAGGGTGAAAGCGGCCCAGTTTCCGCAGCTAAATCTCTGGATCGGAGGCACCTAGCCGAGTGTCCAGCATGCCACTGCGATGCCCTCCCTCACATCCAAAAGCCCCCAGACTGCTGCTGGGTGCCGCCATCTTGGAGGTGATGTCAGCAGACTCAGAGCTGTCATTCAAGTGACACTCTATGGCAGAGGTGGGCAAACTGCGGCCCTCCAGCTGTGATGAAACTACAACTCCCAGCATGCATTTGTCTGTGGGAGTCATGCCTGTAGCTGTGAGAATCCTCCAATGCCTCATGTGACTCGACAGCTGGGGGGCCAGAGTTTGCCCCACCCCTGCTCTATAGCATTGCCCTTTGCTCTTCCCCTGGCAGCAACATAAAAGATAGGGAGGTGTGTGGAGGGGCCGAAGAGCTGGGCCATCACAGACAGTCGTTTGACACTCCCAGGGGAGGATTGAGCTGCAAGGAGGGAGGCGGCTCTGCTATGGAACGTACTCTTCCTGAACTCAGGATTCTAATCAGGTTCTGAAGGTCATTACATGTGAATATAAAATCATTTCCGGAAAGGTCAATCCCAGCAAGTCAGCGTTTTAAGATCCGTCATTTTCCTGCCGTTCTACCAGCAATACTGTACGGCGGTGACAGACAGGTTCTCTTTAAGTGGATGTATACCGTATGTATAGAGGAGGACCATGTAATCCAATATAGCAGCAAGACACAAAGAGATTAGAGGAACGTCACCACTCAGATCATTCCAAAATCCCAATTCTACATCTCTGAGTCTTCTAATTCTAAACTCTACTTCCCTGATCACTGGGGGAGGGGAGACTGAGGAAATGCTTCCTCCTGCCTGCAGAAGTCTGATCACTGGGGGAAGGGAAACTGAGGAAATGCTTCCTCTGCCTGCCGCAGTCTGATCACTGGGGGAGGGAAGACTGAGAAAATGCTTCCTCTGCCTGCCGCAGTCTGATCACTGGGGGAGGGAAGACTGAGAAAACGCTTCCTCCTGCCTGCAACAGTCTGATCACTGGGGGAAGGGAGACTGAGGAAATGCTTTGTCCTGCCTGCAGCAGACTGATCACTGGGGGAAGGGAGACTGAGGAAATGCTTTGTCCTGCCTGCAGCAGACTGATCACTGGGGGAAGGGAGACTGAGGAAATGCTTTGTCCTGCCTGCGGCACACTGATCACTGGGGAAGGGGAGACTGGTGAAATGCTTCCTCCTGCCTGCAGCAGACTGATCACTGGGGGAAGGGGAGACTGGGGAAATGCTTCCTCCTGCCTGCAGCACACTGATCACTGGGGAAGGGGAGACTGAGGAAATGCTTTGTCCTGACTGCGGCACACTGATCACTGGGGGAGACTGAGGAAATGTTTCCCGCTGCCTTCTGTTGTGTATGTTGGAGGAACTAAACAAGTTCCATGACATCACCATGATAGGGAACGACGTGACATGGTACTGGCATGATCTGAGAGTCCCTCTGCTTCGGTGTTCTGTGTGAATGGATGAAGAATGTGGATCTCTGCAGGGAGAAGCACCCTGCAATTCAGGTAAGTAGGGGGGGGGGCATTTTTAGGGGGGGAACCCCCATATATGGAAAGGTGGACTTTGCCTTCATCCCTCACCATAACATATTACACGTATGTAGGAGGCCGCCGGTCGGCGCCCGGTAACACGCAGCTGTATTCCGATGTCTGGGATTCGCGGGAGATGAAGATTCGAGGCGCCTACACAAACAAGGGCGACCTTTCCCCGGCAGAACGTATTATTTCCCGGGCTGAGATGGTCGGGCGCCGAGCTGTCAGACAACACTGACAAATCTCCAATTAATTCCGCAGCCCGGGGTCAGGGGGTGAGGTGAAAAATGGCATTATTCAAAATTAGCTTAAGGCTGGAAAAATAGGGTCATGTGACTGCAGCATCCAAAGCCAAAAATGAGAACGTCATATACTGCAGCTCAGCAGCTCCTTAGAGGTGGCGGCTGCATTCGTCTTCTCATTTCAGGGTAAGAACACTTTCAGCAAGCACAGAAAATAGCCGTTGATCCCGCCAGAAATGCAGAACCAGGGGTGTCCCCAGTGGCGGCCGTTATAGGCCCCAGCCAGATGCTGTGCGGACTGCCTGGGTCGCTATGGGATCCTCTGCTGGCGGCTTTCACTGGCGGCTGAAGACGAACACGCCGCTGTTCAGATCACTGACAGTAATTTTGGTGTCACCCCCCTCTGAAAAGTCGAGCACTCGATCATGGACCGAGCGCCCGACAGTATCAGGAGAGAGGAGGGGACCCGGCGGGATAAGGTATGACTGTCCCCTCCTCTCTCTGCCGGCGTCCATCACCAAGATGGCCGCCGGCAGGTATCAAGAAGATTGCCGCGCATGCGTGGTGATGTCACGGCAGGGTGACACCCAGCCTCGGGACGCCCCTGCTAGTAGATGAACAGCTGCTGGAGACTGCTCTGTCCCTTGTGATCTTGTACTGGACAGGAAGATCAGGGAAGTCGAGCCGAGAGAGTTGGAGCTGTTTTGGAAACACGATGACTGTAAGTGTTTGGTCAAAATTGTAAAGAAACACTTTGCTGGGTGATGTGTATTTGTTTGTTCTGGATTCATTATTGAATAAAGTTTGAGAGTTCAATCTAACTTTAACTGAGCTGCACAGAACAAGAGAAGGCGGCTGGCGGCCATTATATCTTCTTGGACACAATGTTTTCTTCCTCAGATCCAAAGACGTTCCCTGAACACATAAACAGGGGCGCGCTGTCACCGTATCGCCCCGAGTTTGAGCTCTCCCATCCCCCCCCGCCGTTCCGCTGGAGTCCACCTCCTTCCCGTTCCACTTGACCCTACGGCCGCCGAACCCTTCAGCACTCACGGCAGCCATGACGGGCCCGAAGCCGTGGGAGATGTGGTGGCTGGCGGTGGTTGGCGACGCCAGGATTTTGCACACCGCCAGATGGGAACTTACTAATGAGATAAATCAGTTTTGTCAGCTTCTAATTGGTTTTCCTCCAGCAGACTTGGAGATTACAAACAATGAGGACGGCTGCGAAAGGGTCACGGCTGAGAGAGGAGCAGCAGATGTACGGGAGAGGCAGAGAAGGCCGCGCTGGTTTTACTCTATAAGGCCGGCGCTGTAGCCATAACGACTAACTGCCAATCATCTCTCACTTTACTGACTGCTCTTAGGGGCATATTTATGAAGTGGCGAAGGATCCGCTGGCTGGCGCCTGGCAAATGAGCGTCGTTCCCTCATTCGCATTTGGCGAAGTCTGCTCCCAGCACCAAGACGAATTCTGCAACCCCGAGGCGCGGTTCACACCTAGGTGATTCAGATGCCGTGCGTTTTTCAATGCATAGAGATGTCTATGGGACCCAAACCGCGCGACAACCGCCCCGAAAATAGCTCCTGCACCTTTTTCGCGCGACAAACCGCAAAGGTGTGAGCAGCCTCCATTGACTTAAATGCGAATCTGTGTTTTGCGCAAAATCATCGCGCCATAAATCGCCTAGGCGTGAACCTAGCCTGAAAGCAGCGGGGGCCAATGCTAACCAAGGAGCCCCCATCCAGGTACGGGAACTCACCCGCATAAGTAAATATGCTCCACAGACACAGGACATATAAGCGGCACATCAAATAAATGTTCTTCTGCTTAACCAGCGCCGTACGTCATCCGCCATCCAACTATGCAACACCAAATTGACGGAACGTCAAAGGAAAGCAACACATAGCTTCACAAGCCTGTAGCAGACTGATCACTGGGGGAGGGGAGATCTGGTAAATGCTTCCTCCTGCATGCAGCAGACTGATCACTGGGGGCGGGAAGACCTGGTAAATGCTTCCTCCTGCCTGCAGCAGCCTGATCACTGGGGGAGGGGAGATCTGGTAAATGCTTCCTCCTGCCTGCAGCAGCCTGATCACTGGGGGAGGGGAGATCTGGTAAATGCTTCCTCCTGCCTGCAGCAGCCTGATCACTGGGGGAGGGGAGATCTGGTAAATGCTTCCTCCTGCCTGCAGCAGCCTGATCACTGGGGGAGGGGAGATCTGGTAAATGCTTCCTCCTGCCTGCAGCAGCCTGATCACTGGGGGAGGGGAGATCTGGTAAATGCTTCCTCCTGCCTGCAGCAGCCTGATCACTGGGGGAGGGGAGATCTGGTAAATGCTTCCTCCTGCCTGCAGCAGCCTGATCACTGGGGGAGGGGAGATCTGGTAAATGCTTCCTCCTGCCTGCAGCAGCCTGATCACTGGGGGAGGGGAGATCTGGTAAATGCTTCCTCCTGCCTGCAGCAGCCTGATCACTGGGGGAGGGGAGATCTGGTAAATGCTTCCTCCTGCCTGCAGCAGCCTGATCACTGGGGGAGGGGAGATCTGGTAAATGCTTCCTCCTGCCTGCAGCAGCCTGATCACTGGGGGAGGGGAGATCTGGTAAATGCTTCCTCCTGCCTGCAGCAGCCTGATCACTGGGGGAGGGGAGATCTGGTAAATGCTTCCTCCTGCCTGCAGCAGCCTGATCACTGGGGGAGGGGAGATCTGGTAAATGCTTCCTCCTGCCTGCAGCAGCCTGATCACTGGGGGAGGGGAGATCTGGTAAATGCTTCCTCCTGCCTGCAGCAGCCTGATCACTGGGGGAGGGGAGATCTGGTAAATGCTTCCTCCTGCCTGCAGCAGCCTGATCACTGGGGGAGGGGAGATCTGGTAAATGCTTCCTCCTGCCTGCAGCAGCCTGATCACTGGGGGAGGGGAGATCTGGTAAATGCTTCCTCCTGCCTGCAGCAGCCTGATCACTGGGGGAGGGGAGATCTGGTAAATGCTTCCTCCTGCCTGCAGCAGCCTGATCACTGGGGGAGGGGAGATCTGGTAAATGCTTCCTCCTGCCTGCAGCAGCCTGATCACTGGGGGAGGGGAGATCTGGTAAATGCTTCCTCCTGCATGCAGCAGACTGATGACATCATCTCAGCCTAGGCAGAGTTACTCGACTTGAGTTCAAGGATGTTTTTTCATCATAAAATATGAAGCCGTGTTTTGGAAAGTGATACTGTTGCTGTATATCGTGACATGTCGGGGAAGTGTGAAGTGTTTATGAAGACTTGTCAGTAAAATATATCACAGCTATAGGCAGACATTGTAGTCACAAACCTTCTTCTGCCTCCTGCAGCTCACATACAAGTCTGTGCAATTGATACAATGACATAAATATGAAGATTCGGTATTTATAAATATGACAAATGTATCCAACTAAAATATCATGGAAGAAACACAATATAATACAATGTTTCATTTGCATTTCTTCAGTCATCATGTGAGGACATCTGAAAGCCGAGTCCCCGGCCTCCATGCCAAGGTTTCCTACCCGCCTCCGATGATATTCCGGCACTGGGAAGAGCTGAGACGAGGAATATCGGAATGAGCGGAGGACTGCAGAGCACAGCGGCCCCCACGACACTGCAGGGTGTGGTACATGGTGGTAAGAGCCTGGAACGCTGAGACCTCCTGTCTGTTTACATCTTCCTCAGCGCTCCTCTATCCGTAGATTATTATAAAGATATTTTCAGGCCTGCTCTGAAATCTGCAGACTCCGGGGAACGTCGTCGCTGCCGCGTCTCAGCCATCGCAAATGGGGGAAAAAAAAGAACATCAAAATAATGGAAAAAATATCCAGCACAGACTGAGCCGCCTTGACGGTAAAATATCTATTTGGAGGAGACGTCGATGCGGAGCAGAACCAAAACCGCCAGCCAATGAAGGACTTGTTTATATTTTTATCGCATGTTAGCGCGCACTCACGTTAGGGCATCCCGTTAAAAATTATTATTCTGCCAACCTACCCAACACGAGTCCAAAAATTTAACTTTTTCTAACGCAGTTGTCTTGCCTTAGTGCGGGGGTAGGCAACCTCAGCGTGCCAGCTGTTGTGGAACTACAAGTCCCATAAGACATTGCAAGACTCTAAAGCAACAGGCATGACTCGCAGAGGCAGATGCATTATGGGATTGTGGGGTTTCACCGCAACTGGAGTGCAAAGGTTGCCTATCCTTGCCTTAGAGTGTTGGGGTGTCAATTAGGGATGCACCGTTTTGTTGGCATCAAGTACGAGTACCAATATTTTTTTCCCGACAGTGGCGTCACAGGGGGGTGGGGTGTTGCGGCCCAGGTGCCACCAAAGGAGGGGTGACTGACAGTTATTCTGGTGTCACCCCCTATGAAAAGTCGGGCACTCGGTCACAGACCGAGAGCCCAATAGTATCAGGAGAGAGGAGGGGACCCAGCGGCATACCTCATCCCGTCAGATGGGCGTCCCCTCCTCTCTCTGCCGGCGTCCATCACCAAGATGTTGTCAATAAGATAATTGCGCATGCGTCACGGCAGGGTGTCACCCCTTCTCTGCTCCGGGTGACACCCAGCCTCGGGACGCCCGTTTTTCGGTACTCGCCGATACCAACTACCAATACTGCCATCGCGAGGTAGCGTGGGCCCGGCTAATCAGGAAGGCAGGCGGCAGGTCATGAACCGCCACACGGCTTCCTGATTGCCTGGGAAGCCGGTGTTCTATCAAAAGCACACCGGCTTCACGCTCCTTCGCGACACTGCGAGGCAGCTTGGCTTCCTGACCAATCAGGAAGCCAAGTGGCACATCATGAACTGCCTTGTGGCTCGCTGATTGGTCCCAAGCCCAAGCTGCCTTGCAGTGTCGCTAAACAGCATGGGGCCGGCTTCCTAGCCAATCAGGAAGCCAACTCCTTGCTCACTCGTGGCACTGCCGGTCAGAGTGAATCTCCCTCTGATCGGAAGTTGTGGTATCGGGGGAAGGTATCAGAGAAGTTTGGCAAGTACAAGTTAACGCGTGTCCAGGGTCTCAATGGGGGTCAATGGGGACGCACACCAAATGCGGGAAACAAATGCCTGCAACTTCAAGGGGCTAAATGGGCCCTATATATAAAACAAAATAACATTGTTACTTTTTTGGTTTAGTGTTATCCGTTTTGTTTTTGTGCTTACAGAAAATTTGCCTTTATAAATAATAAAGATTTTTTTTTCACAAATTGTTCTTTGCTATTGTTTTATTTTTTGTGTATTACTTTGTATTTTTTTTCCATATCTCTGGGAGTTGAACTCGATGAACTTGTGTCTTTTTTTTTCAACCTGACTATGTAACTATGTAAGGAACAAACACAGATGACATAATCATGTAATGGCCCTCAGCTCCGTTGTATGACTCGGATCGTTACCTCCTGTTTTGTTGTGGTGATGGAAATAAAGGGGCCCATTTAGAAAATGCGTTGTATTTACGTAAGGCGTTATGTTAGGCGTGTACTACAACAAGTGGCGTGTGCCGCAATACACTGCAGTGAAGGTGCATTGCCCGCTACTGTAAGAGTGCGTTGGGGTGCCGTTCACAATGGCCCTGGTGTGTCAGCTTTGTGAACTGAGCCTTTCCCAAGCTGTGCTATCAAGCAGCATGACTTAGAGGAGGGGGACACAAAGAGAATCATATTAGTTTCTCTTCCACCACAAGAGAAGGATGTAAAATTAGCTCGGGTATCCAGCCGCTCCTCACTGTAAATCAATATCCTGCTTTTACACTGGACTTTGTTTTCCGAGGGCGGACCTTTCCTTTAATGTAAACCTGAAATAAATGACATTCAGGTTGCTAGGTCTTTGTGTATCATGAACAATCGCCTTTTTTATTATGTAATACATTCATATTTTTCATCTTTTGTTACATGTCAGTGCTGCTGATCTCCTACCGGCTCTGTGCAGCTATTCCCTATGTACATGCACTCCGGTGATGGCTACATTGGTTTCCTGATGGTGACAACAGTGGGCCATGGCAGTGTAATGTGTGTTGAAATGGCCACTTGTGAACCTCATTCATACCTGAGTGAACCCCCGAAGTGCATCAAAGCTCAAGATGAAGCGTCCCATCATTCTCAATGGGCCCATTAATACATAAGTGTTGTGTCTCTTCTCACCTGTTGCATGAAGCTCAAAAGAGTGCATAAGCTTCTTTTGGGGCAACATTGTGCATCTTTAGTCCCTAAGACTTTAAGCCCTCATTCACACAGGAATCGCCACGCACGTACAGCTCCGTGCTGCATGCACGGCCGTATCGGGCAGCTCCCGGGAAGGACAGGCGCTGTGTGTGGTTACTACGCAGCCCCCGTCCTTCTCTATGGGACTATGCGGCCGTACGCCCCCCTACGCTCATCCGCCCTGCACGTCAGTAGAGGTGCGGGTGTCTATACTCACACGCAGCCCTACGGACCTTCACTTGAGGTGAGCGTAGGGGGGGCGTACGGCCGCGTAGTCCCATAGAGAAGGACGGGGACCTCGTACTAATCACACCCAGCACCTGTCCTTTTCCGGGAACTGCTTGG
Source organism: Nanorana parkeri (assembly GCF_000935625.1). Classification (NCBI taxonomy): domain Eukaryota; kingdom Metazoa; phylum Chordata; class Amphibia; order Anura; family Dicroglossidae; genus Nanorana; species Nanorana parkeri. The sequence continues at coordinate 823,118 of NW_017306456.1, forward strand.
TACGGCCGTGCACGCAGCACGGAGCTGTACGTGCGGGCCGATTACAGTGTGAATGAGGGCTTAAGGGAGCGCCTGAAAAATTATTTCAAATATGTTTACGCACGTTTTTCAGGGGCTTAAATCCGAAAGTCTAAGGGGCCAAATATGCGCAATTCTGCTTTAGTACTACAACTGGCGTGAAAAATGCCTCTAGATCACCTGGCTACGTTCATACTTAGGTGTGAATGGGGTTGTAGTGTCCAATGGAAGCCCATGTGACATGATGATAACGCTGAAGCACAATTGGGAGACAGGGACAAAGTGTTGTCACCCTATAACAGGAAGTGCCTGAACAAGGATTTTCATGGCAGGGTCAGCCGGGATTATTATAATGAAAGTTGCGAATTGAAAAAGATTTCAAAAGACTTCTGAGATTACATTAAGCAATTATGAGATTTTAGAGGTTGGGTTCGCAACTTCGGAGCACCTGCCGTTGGCTGTGAACTTGTACGACGCCCTTCGCGGCCTCGGCTGCAGTTCAATTTACAAGCAAATTCCTCATGTGCAGTCGTCAGTTCGGAAAGTCCTGATCCTGACTGATAATACGGTGCACTGGGGGGGTCTGATACTGTTCCAGCACAACGTCCACTGACTCCAAACTAAGGGCAGACACAGCAGGCTTTAGTGTCTAAAGGACAGAAGCTCCAAAGAACAAGACTTCATGAATATTTCATCCCCCAGTGAAAAAGGGACGCTCTTTATGTTCCTCCTGCAAGTCCCGCGCCCATCTGCCTTGCGCGCGTAGTTATATTTAGAACGGAAGGATCAGCAAATCTTGAAGGATCTGCCTGACTTCCACTCGTCAAAACACGGAGGCGCCTGGCCATCCCCACCACACAGATGGGGAAGAGGGGCTTCTTTCAGGTTTTTAGGGTTTATGGATAAAACAGACCAGGAGCAGCAAATACATTTCCCCGCAATTACAAATATCTACAACAGTCAACAAAAAATTATTCTATACCAACAAGAACCCAATTGGGTGAAGGTAGCCCAACCGGGTGAAGATCCTCCAACCAGTTGAAGATCGCCGAATCGGGTGAAGATCATCCAACCAGTTGAAGATCGCCGAATCGGGTGAAGATCATCCAACCAGTTAAAGATCGCCCAACTGGGTGAAGATCGTCCAACCAGGTGAAGATCGTCCAACCAGTTGAAGATTGCCCAACCAGGTGAAGCTCGTCCAACTGGGTGAAGATCATCCAACCAGTTGAAGATCGTCCAACCGGGTGAAGTTCATCCAACCGGGTGAAGATCGTCCAACCGGGTGAAGATTGCCCAACTGGGTGAATATCATCCAACTGGGTGATCGTCCAAATAGGTGAAGATCCAGATGGAACTTCATGTTCATAGAGACTTTAATCTTGCGCTATCTCATCCTCATAATGTATTATGACCTTAGGGTTATTGAATTGTACTGTCACTTCAATGTTGGGTCGCCTATGGATTTTGCTTCATTGTACGCCTTTTAAAAAAAAGAATACTAGATCACTTCAAGGACCATTCCACCCAAAATGGATATTTGGTATCCAACTCCTGGAGAGTTGAAGTAAACATAAACCATACCAGGAGGACATTTGGTTTACTAAAGCACTTTGTATCATAAACAGCTGCCATGTTTTTTGTTGCATGAAATACTATTTTCACCTTTTTTTTTTTGTTATTTTCCCATCTCAGTGCTGCTGATCTTCTACGGTCCCTTTCAGGCCCTTCATGTCTACATACTCCAGTGTCCAGCTGCCCATCATTGCTCTGGACCGGCTCCTTGGTGGTTACAATGGTGGATTACCCCCAAGCAATGTGTGTCAAGATTGGTAGCCTCCATCAGGGGTGCATGTGACACGGTGAGCACAACTGAGACACAGGAACAGGGTGTTGTCACCCCAAAACAGGAAGTGTCTGAACATGGACCGTCATGGCAGGATCACCAGAGAATAGATGAGGGGTGGCTGAAGATTTTAAAAGATTGAAAACAATTTAAAAAAATATATTGACATGGTAAAGTTTATGTGAGATTTTACTAATTGGGTTTAGATCTAGTTTAACCCCCTGACAGTGTCTTCTACCTCTTGGTGATTCTTTTGGTGAGAATTCCCAGGTTTATATGCCCATTATGAGGGGCTCCCACTACCCCGTGCTGAGTTCCCGGATTTGTACACCTGCTGTGCCCATTATGAGGGGCTCCCACCATCCCCGTGCTGAGTTCCCGGGTCTGTACACCTGCTGTGCCCATTATGAGGCGCACCCACCATCCTGTGCTGAGTTCCTGGGTCTGTACACCTGCTGTGCCCATTATGAGGCGCACCCACCATCCTGTGCTGAGTTCCTGGGTCTGTACACCTGCTGTGCCCATTATGAGGCGCACCCACCATCCTGTGCTGAGTTCCTGGGTCTGTACACCTGCTGTGCCCATTATGAGGCGCACCCACCATCCTGTGCTGAGTTCCTGGGTCTGTACACCTGCTGTGCCCATTATGAGGCGCACCCACCATCCTGTGCTGAGTTCCTGGGTCTGTACACCTGCTGTGCCCATTATGAGGCGCACCCACCATCCTGTGCTGAGTTCCTGGGTCTGTACACCTGCTGTGCCCATTATGAGGCGCACCCACCATCCTGTGCTGAGTTCCTGGGTCTGTACACCTGCTGTGCCCATTATGAGGCGCACCCACCATCCTGTGCTGAGTTCCTGGGTCTGTACACCTGCTGTGCCCATTATGAGGCGCACCCACCATCCTGTGCTGAGTTCCTGGGTCTGTACACCTGCTGTGCCCATTATGAGGCGCACCCACCATCCTGTGCTGAGTTCCTGGGTCTGTACACCTGCTGTGCCCATTATGAGGCGCACCCACCATCCTGTGCTGAGTTCCTGGGTCTGTACACCTGCTGTGCCCATTATGAGGAGCTCCCACCATCCCTGTGCTGAGTTCCAGGGTCTGTACACCTGCTGTGCTCACTATCAGCCACTCCCCTTTATTTTATATTACGCAGAATGTAACCGGAGGAGCCAGAACACAAAATGTGGTTGGGAACATTCAACACTCCTAGGTGGGCAGGAAGAGAGTTGAGAATTACGACAGTGAGATCTCGCTGTTGAGGAATCCAAGACTTAAAAGAGTCCAGGGGCTTATCACTTTTGGGGGCCTGGCCCTTTAGGAAGGGCTTGTGAGTACAGGAGGAGATATGGGCATCCTCAGAGTTCAGTCAGAGTTCAGGAATGATTTAGGAAGTAAAGAGAAAAAAAAAATAACAGCAAACTCTGGAAAGCGGATTCTCTGCCTTTAAAGTGAAGCTGCCAGATAGCACTGAAGTCACCGATGTGCCGGGGGGCAGAAGAACAAAAGACTCCCCAGGCGCACAATGGTCCCTTTTGTCTGCCTGAAGAGAGGTTCTCTTTTTGGTGGGAGTGTCCCTCCATGTAATTATTGCCTTTAGCTCTCACTTCTGTATTTTAAGTTTGTTTCGTACGTTGCGTCTCTTTTGATGAAAACTATAAGTGGATCTGATACAACTTCTGAATTGGTTCTGAGCTTATTCATAAAACTGATCAGGAGCAGAAGATCCCCCCCCCCCAGTCTGGAGTCACTGACTCCACCTCACTGACAACTCACAGAAATCAACAACCCTGCAGGCAAGGGATTCATCCAATTCTGACAAAGCGTTACAAATCTCAAATGTGGGAAATTCTGCCAAATTGTGGAACAAAATTCTCACCAGCAACTTAGATCTTATTCTGAACAATGAGTTACAGAATGCCTGGGTGTGCCAGAGAGTGTCAGAGAGTGTCAGAGAATACCAGGGTGTGTCAGAGAATACCAGGGTGTGTCAGAGAGTGTCATAGAGTACCAAGGTGTGCCAGAGAATACCAGGGTGTGCCAGAGAGTGTTATAGAGTACCAATGTGTCCCACAGAGTGGCATAGAGTACCATGGTGTGCCAGAGAGTGCCATAGAGTACCAGGGTGTGTCAGAGAGTGTCAGAGAATACCAGGGTATGCCAGAGAGTGTCAGGGAATACCAGGGTGTGCCAGAGAGTGTTATAGAGTACCAATGTGTGCCAGAGAGTGTCATAGAGTACCAAGGTGTACCAGAAAGTGTTATAGAGTACTATGGTGTGCCAGAGAGTGTCATAGAGTACCAATGTGTGCCAGAGAGTGTCATAGAGTACCAAGGTGTGCCAGAGAGTGTCATAGAGAACCAAGGTGTCCCAGAGAGGGTCAAAGAATC
>NW_017306456.1:827452-843037 GCF_000935625.1 Nanorana parkeri
AGAGTGTCATAGAGTACCAAGGTGTGCCAGAGAGTGTCATAGAGTACCAAGGTGTGCCAGAGAGTGTCATAGAGTACCAAGGTGTGCCAGAGAGTGTCATAGAGTACCAAGGTGTGCCACAGAGTGTCATAGAGTACCAAGGTGTGCCACAGAGTGTCATAGAGTACCAAGGTGTGCCACAGAGTGTCATAGAGTGCCATGGTGTGCCAGAGAGTGTCATAGAGTACCAAGGTGTGCCACAGAGTGTCATAGAGTACCATGGTGTGCCACAGAGTGTCATAGAGTACCAAGGTGTGCCAGAGAGTGTCATAGAGTACTATGGTGTGCTAGAGAGTGTCATAGAGTACCAAGGTGTGCCAGAGAGTGTCATAGAGTACCATGGTGTGCCACAGAGTGTCATAGAGTACCAATGTGTGCCAAAAAGTGTCATAGAGTACCAAGGTGTGCAAGAGAGTATCAGAGAGCGCAAGGGTGTGCTAGAGAGTGTCAAACAGTGCAGAGGTGTGTCAGAGAGTACCAGGGTGTATCAGAGAGTCAGAGAGTACCAGGGTGTATCAAAGAGTGTCAGAGATCATTAAGGTGTGCCAGAGAGTGTCAGAGAATACTAGGGTTTCTCAGAGAGAGCCAAGGGGCGTCAGAGAGTACCAGGATGTGCCAGAGAATATCAGAGAGCACCAGGTGGTGTAAGAGAGTCTCGGAGAGTACCAGGGTGTGGCAGAGAGAACTGTGGAGTGTCAGAGAGAAACAGGATGTGCCAGAGAGTGCCAAAAAATACCAGGGTATGTCTGAGAGTGCCAGAGAACATGAGAGGGTAGCAGAGTGTCGTACAGCACCATAGAGTGCCTCAGGGTGTCAGAGAGCATCAGGTGTGCAAGAGAATGTGAGAAAGAACCAGAAAAGTTCATGTGTTCTTTGCGTTGAGGTGCGCTCCATCACCATCTATTAGGGTGCTATTCTGAATGCTTAATGTAAGTGTGAAATGGGCCCCAGATTTACCCTAATATCTAAAGTCAGCTCCTAACACCTAACCCCCCAATATTTAACCTCTAAGCCTAATACTAACCGAACCCCTAAACCTAAACCAGGCCCCTATTCTGCTGCACCCCCACCTTCATCTCCTCCTTCTCCTGCACCTCCACCTTCTCCTGCACCCCCTCCTTCTCCTGCACCCCACCTTCTCCTGCATTCCACCTTCTCCTGCACCCCTCCTTCTCCTGCACCCTCACCTTCTCCTGCATTCCACCTTCTCCTGTGCCCCCTCCTTGTCCTGCATCCCCACCTTGTCCTGCACCTTCATCTTGTCTTGCACCTCCATCTTATCCTGCATCCCCACCTTCTCTTGCACTCCACCTTGTCCTGGACCTCCACCTTGTTCTGCACCCCCACCTCGTCTTGCACTGCCACCTTGTCCTGCACCCCAAGTATCAGTGCTGTCAGCATACAGTACGGTGATCTCAGTGGAGGAAGTCATTCCTTTTAAAACCAATAAACAGTTTCTAACCGTTCACTCATTTTCTTCTTACCGATGTTACAAAATATCTGCCCGGCGGCCGTCCTCTATGTACATAAATCTACGTGAACATCTGCAGACAGTTTCAAGGTTTAGATTCGCTGACTCCAGTTGTCACCAGCCAGCCGCCCCTTTAACCTTTTGTAATACAAACGTTGCCTTATAGGTTATTCTGGCGCCCTTTATATTAGAACAACATGGCTGCTCTCCAGGCCAGACTATCTAATCTCCATCCGCAGGCACCAGAACCCACCCAGACGCACGCTCCCTTCCCCTCAATCTTACAGAGAACAGATTTCCATATTAAGTGACGCCGTTCAAAGCACCAAGTCTCCGATTGAGATCTCTTTTGCAGCTGAATTTAAAAACGAGTGAAGGTCCAGGCGTAACGATTCAAAAAGAAGGGTCTATTAGATGGTTAATACAATCGCTTAACAACCGGCGAGGAAATCCGTGCTGTACTAAGCGGCGGACGGGCGCAGAGGGAAAGGCCGCGGCATAAGGAGAAGGGCAACATACAGAAAATGTTCAATGATTGCGTTACAATGTCTCGGTTTTCTTATTGAACTTTTACTGGCTTGTGGAAGTGCAAAAAAAATGGGGGCCCGAGCAGAAATCACATAGTGACCCCATATGTTTAAATGCCATTGTTCTGAAAATGTCAGAGTGTCATAATAGGGTGTCATGGTTCTGAGACCCCAAATGTAATTTTTACAAAGTGCCAGTATGTTATTGTTCTAGACACCCAAGTGTCAGTGTGTCATTGTTCTGGAACCCCAAGTGTCGGTGTGTCATTGTCCTGGACCCCCAAGTGTCAGTGTGTCATTGTTCAGGGACCCCCAAGTGTCAGTGCATCATTGTTCTGGACCCCCAAGTGTCATTGTGCTGGATCCCCAAGTCTCAGTGTTGCATTGTTCTGGACACTCAAGTGTCAGTGTGTCATTGTTCTGGGCCCCCCAAGTGTCAGTCTGTCATTGCTGTGGGATTCCAAAGTGTCAGTGTGTCATTGTTCCAGGACACCCAAGTGTCAGTGTGTCATTGTTCTGGAACCCCAAGTGTCGGTGTGTCATTGTCCTGGACCCCCAAGTGTCAGTGTGTCATTGTTCAGGGACCCCCAAGTGTCAGTGCATCATTGTTCTGGACCCCCAAGTGTCATTGTGCTGGATCCCCAAGTCTCAGTGTTGCATTGTTCTGGACACTCAAGTGTCAGTGTGTCATTGTTCTGGGCCCCCCAAGTGTCAGTCTGTCATTGCTGTGGGATTCCAAAGTGTCAGTGTGTCATTGTTCCAGGACACCCAAGTGTCAGTGTGTCATTGTTCTGGAACCCCAAGTGTCGGTGTGTCATTGTCCTGGACCCCCAAGTGTCAGTGTGTCATTGTTCAGGGACCCCCAAGTGTCAGTGTGTCATTGTTCAGGGACCCCCAAGTGTCAGTGTGTCATTGTTCAGGGACCCCCAAGTGTCAGTGCATCATTGTTCTGGACCCCCAAGTGTCATTGTGCTGGATCCCCAAGTCTCAGTGTTGCATTGTTCTGGACACTCAAGTGTCAGTGTGTCATTGTTCTGGGCCCCCCAAGTGTCAGTGTGTCATTGCTGTGGGATTCCAAAGTGTCAGTGTGTCATTGTTCCAGGACACCCAAGTGTCAGTGTGTCATTGTTCTGGATTCCCAAGTGGCAGTGGGTCATTGTTCTGGGACCCCCAAGTGTCAGTGTGTCATTGTTCTGGGACCCCCAAGTATCAGTGTGTCATTGTTCTGGATCCCCAAGTTTCAGCATGTCATTGTTCTGGACCCCCAAGTATCAGTGTGTCATTGTTGTGGCCCCTCAAGAGTCAGTGTGTCATTGTTCTGGGAACCCCAAGTGTCAGTGTGTCATTGTTCTGGGACCCCAAAATGTCAGTGTGTCATTGTTCAGGGACCCCCAAGTGTCAATGTGTCATTGTTCTGGGACCCCAAGTATCAGTGTGTCATTGTTGTGGACCCCAAGTGTCAGTGTCATTGTTTTGGGACCCCCAAGTGTCAGTGTGTCATTGTTCTGCGACCCCCAAGTGTCAGCATGTCATTGTTCATTGTTCATTGTTAATTGTTCTGGGACCCCCAAGTATCAGTGTGTCATTGTTCTGGATCCCCAAGTTTCAGCATGTCATTGTTCTGGACCCCCAAGTATCAGTGTGTCATTGTTGTGGCCCCTCAAGAGTCAGTGTGTCATTGTTCTGGGAACCCCAAGTGTCAGTGTGTCATTGTTCTGGGACCCCAAAATGTCAGTGTGTCATTGTTCAGGGACCCCCAAGTGTCAATGTGTCATTGTTCTGGGACCCCAAGTATCAGTGTGTCATTGTTGTGGACCCCAAGTGTCAGTGTCATTGTTTTGGGACCCCCAAGTGTCAGTGTGTCATTGTTCTGCGACCCCCAAGTGTCAGCATGTCATTGTTCATTGTTCATTGTTCTTGGACCCCAGACATCCGAGTGCCTTTGCTGAGGGATCTAAACTTCATCCTTGCCTAGTAATTTCAGGAAAAGAACCTTTAACCTATTAGAAACATTGTAAAGATAAATCTCCCTGTCAACCATTACAGGTCAAAGGATGAAAGTGACAGATGGGCCGCGTCCGGGTCCCCACCACAGCCGATCACAGAGGACTCTGTGGGGGAGGGAGGCTCAGGGATTACCCATCTATAGGTACTCAGAATGAATTCAGCCGAGGCTCTGGCACCATTTCTAATCCCGAAACACTAACAAAAGATTTATCCGGCAGGTGCCAAGATAAAGTTCTCTATTCCAGCTGCGAAGTGACTTCATAACGCGAGGGGGGGGGGACGGGACTCAACACTCGGAGACGACACAAGAATGTCCGGAGGACCGGGGAGGCTGCTGGAGAGGGATTGAAGAGATGGTGGACGGCGGTGGAAGACCACAAGAAAATATGACCCAATTCATGAGGTTACCAAGTCAACCGGAGGAACTTTCCGTTACCATAGCGACTCCATAATGAAGAGCCCGGGAACCCACAGTGGCTGAATAATGAGTATTTAAGAGGAACTTGTGAGAGGATTTTGGCTGGTTTGGTTGAGGCCTTCCATTGTATCGCTCACATACTAGGAAAGGGAAATTCTAGAAAACATTTTTGATTCTTTGCGCATAGATGTGTCGGGCAGCCAACCATAACGAGGTTCGAGTTTCAGACCGCAGACCGAATATTCAAATCAAATAAAGTCTAAAGATTTCCAATCTGCCCGATATGATAATCCAGCATTTCCCAAACTTTTTTCAAACCTTCAAACATTTGCAAAATCCCAAGGCACCCCAGTCTAAAATGTTGTGGATTTTCAAGGGGGGATCCCTCTCACAAATGTGGGGTTCTTCACTTCATATCAAAGTCCTCCCTTTAAATCAGAAGCCCCCGTTACAAATTAGAGTCCTTTACATCAATAGAATTAGAAGCCCCGCTCATTTTACATCGGTTTTCCCTCCTTTCACATAAGAGTCCCCCATCAAATCAGAAGCCCTCCTTCATATCAGGCGCCCCCCTTCACATTAGGAGCCCCCCTTCACATTAGGAGCCCCTCTTCACTTGAGAAGCCCTCCTTCCCATCAGAAGCCCCCCTTCACAGTAGGAGCTCCCTTCTCATTAGGAGCTCCCTTCACATCAGGAGCCCTCTTTCACATCAGGAGCCCTCTTTCACATCAGGAGCCCCCTTCACATTAGAAACTCTCTTCACATCAGGAGCCCCTCTCCCTTTACATCAGAAGCCCTCCCTTCACATTAGAAGCCCCCTGTACATCAGGAGCCCCTTCACATTAGGAGCTCCCTTCACATCAGGAGCCGCTGCGCACACTGTTGGCGCTATATAAATACTGTATAATAATAATTAGGAGCCCCCTCTCCCTTCACATTAGGAGCTCCCTTCACATCAGGAGCCCCCTTTACATCAGGAGCCCCTTCACATTAGGAGCCCCTTCACATTAGGAGCCCCTCTCCCTTCACATCAGAAGCCCTCCCTTAACATTAGAAGCCCCCTGTACTTTAGGAGCTTCCTTCACATCAGGAGCTCTCCTTCACATCAGGAGCCCCCTTCACATCAGGAGCCCCCTTCACATTAGGAGCCCCTTCACATTAGGAGCCCCTTCACATCAGGAGCCCTTCCTTCACATCAGGAGCCCCCTGTACATCGGGAGCTCCCTTCACATCAGGAGCCCCCTTCACATTAGAGCTCCCTTCACATCAGGAGCCCCTTCACATTAGGAGCCCCCTTCACATTAGAAGCCCCCTGTACATCAGGAGCTCCCTTCACATCAGGAGCCCCCTTTACATCAGGAGCCCCCTTTACATCAGGAGCCCCCTTCACATTAGGAGCCCCTTCACATTAGGAGCCCCTCTCCCTTCACATCAGAAGCCTTCCCTTCACATTAGGTCCCCTCTACCTTCACATCAGAAGCCCCCCTGCACATTAGGAGCTCCCTTCACATCAGGAGCCCCCTTCACATTAGGAGCTCCCTTCACATCAGGAGCCCCCTTCACATTAGGAGCCCCCTTCACATCAGAAGCCCTTCCTTCACATCAGAAGCCCCCCTTCACATCAGAAGCCCCCTTCACATCAGGAGCCCCCTTCACACCAGAAGCCCCTCTCCCTTCACATCAGGAGCTCTCCTTCACATCAGGAGCCCCCTTCACATCAGGAGCCCCCTTCACATCAGGAGCCCCCTTTACATTAGGAGCTCTCTTCACATCAGAAGCCCCCTTCACATTAGGAGCCCCTCTCCCTTCACATCAGAAGCCTTCCCTTTACATTAGGGCCCCTCTCCCTTCACATCAGAAGCCTTCCCTTCACATTAGGGCCCCTCTCCCTTCACATCAGAAGCCCCTTCACATCAGGAGCCCCCTTCACATTAGGAGCCCCCTTCACATCAGAAGCCCTTCCTTCACATTAGAAGCCCCCCTTCACATAAGGAGCCCCCTTCACATCAGGAGCCCCCTTCACATCAGAAGCCCCCTTTACACCAGAAGCCCCCTCTACACCAGAAGCCCCTCTCCCTTCACATCAGGAGCGCCCTTCACGTCAGACTGGGAGTCAATATTCTGGCCCAGGACTCCGCAGAGGTGATCGGTGAATGGATTGCTTTTATCTATTTTTGGTTTCCAGTGGAGAAGCGGATCGGACTCTGGACACAGAGGGGTGCACGGAATTCTTCCAGCAGAAAGCTGAACTCATCATTGAAGGTGGAAGAGGAATCCAGTACCGACCCAACGTTTAAAAGGGACAAGACGAGGTGCGTTGTCAGCCGCGGGGAGGATCGGGGAAGGAATTATCTGGCACTTCCGGTGAAGATTTAACACGGATATGTTAATTGTTAATTAATAGAGACGGAGATGAGTCGGAATGATCTGAGGGAACTGGCAGAGGGGAAGAAAGGAGATAATGGAGCGGGACGAATCCTGAGTGAACGCCATTTCACCGCCGATCATAAAAAATTGACAATTTTTTTGGGGGAAATAATCTTTTCACCTTTTCCTGACATTTTTCTTTGTATAGCGCTCAGCTCAGACAGCACAGCCTGGCACTGAGAGGGAGGAACGAGGGAAGTCCAGCATGGGGCTATTGACCAAACACCCAATGAGCAGGCGAGGGGGCGGGGCTGTGACCAGCAGAAGTACTTCCTCTGAAATGTGCGGTCACTCTCTTTTCATGCAACCGTGCAGCACAACCGGGGAGAGGTCATCGCAGGGTATGAGCAATCAAGTCTTTCAACAGGCCCTCTATACCAGTAATGGGCCAACAGAAAAAGTCAGAGACTTAACAGTTACTGGTCAGAGTCTGGGGGCATGCGACAGGAGATGGTCAAAGACCGCAGACATACTAGAAGTTTGGTTGGAGACTGGAGACCTGCTACAGGAGACCGTCAGGGACTGTGGACGTGAGACTTTTAGAGCCTGGGAACACCATACAAGAGAGAGCTACAACTACCAGGGGCATGCTTACAGGACATGGTTAAAGACTGCAGACAAGCTACAGGAGAGGGTGGACACTGGGGACCTGCTATGGGAGACTGTCAGGGACTGCGGACACATTACAAGAGACTGCTAGAGCTACCAGAGGCATGCATTTAGCTGGTGGAAGTGATTTTAGTTATTGTTAGTGAGTTTGCTATCCATGAGACGTGGCCCTTTGGGCACCTGTGCTATATACTGTCTGTACATAAGCCCTCAGGGACAGGGCCTTCCTTACCATCTTGTCTGGATTTGTATTGTGATTGTAATGTCTTCCTTATATTGTAAAGCGCTGCGCAAACTGTTGGCGCGATATAAATCCTGTATAATAATAATACATGCCAACTGTCCCGGATTTGTGGTGGCCGCTCCTCATCTTGGCCCCCCCCTGTCCCGCCCATCCTGTGCCCAGGACCACGTCCCGGCATCACAGCACCAAATTCAATTACAATACTTCCCATGCACAGTAACTAAAAAAGGCATCATGTGGATGGACCAGAGCCGACCGTGGGCGCTCCCTGCGTATTTAAAAAGGTGGGGGTCTATACAGGACCAACCCAGAAAGTGGGTGTGATGGGTGGTCCCCACCTCCTTAGAAGCAGGGTCTCAGTGGGACCAACCTGTAAAATAGGCTTGGTTTGGGCACACCCACGAGGAAGAAATGCAGACTGTGGGCGGGATTAACAGTATCCAGGGATCCTGTGGGCGGAATTAACAGTATCCCGGGATCTTGTGGGCAAGATTAACAGTGTCCCAGAGTCCTGTGGGCGGGATTAACAGTATCCCGGGATCTTGTGGGCGGAATTAACAGTATCCCTGGATCTTGTGGGCAGGATTAACAGTGTCCCAGAGTCCTGTGGGCGGGATTAACAGTATCCCGGGATCCGGTGGGCGGGATTAACAGTGTCCCAAAGTCTTGTGGGTCGGATTACCAGTATCTCGGGATCCTGTGGGCCGGATTACCAGTATCTCGGGATCCTGTGGGGAGGATTACCAATATCTCGGGATCCTGTGGGGAGGATTACCAATATCTCGGGATCCTGTGGGCCGGATTAACAGTATCTCGGGATCCTGTGGGGAGGATTACCAGTATCTCGGGATCCTGTGGGGAGGATTACCAGTATCTCGGGATCCTGTGGGGAGGATTACCAGTATCCCAGCCATCATGTTGGTATGTGTGTTTGTTATGGTGTGTGGCTGGCGGTGCCCACAGACCGGCCCCTCCCCCTGCGCTCTCCCGGAATATTTCTTTACATTGTCTCCATTATCTGCAGCAGTGAAAATATAATATGAAACATTAGATACATTGTATCCGATTACAGGAAGAGCGGCAGCGGGGGGATTCCTGGCAGAGAGCTTCCAGGGCGGTGATATATATTGTATATACCATAGCAGGACAGTGTATTGTGTTGCCAGAAATATCGCACAGCGGCGCACACCGACCCTGCGAATAATCAGAATGGCGCAATCTATCTCTGGGGTATTCCCATAAATGAAAAGTGTTGGCTACCATTGCTGATCCCCTCCTGAAAAAAAACAACCTGCCAGTCATCAGCTCCCTCCAGTGACTATCGCTATGCCAGACAGTGCAGTCAGCACCCTTGCTGAACTGCAATCAATTACAGAACAAGACCAGATAGAGAGAATCTTGTATTCAGTAGTTGAACTCTGAATAGCGTGGACCTAAGAGGATCAGTAAAGTACAATCACTGCATTTACTGAGCAGGAAAACAGCCTGTATGTGTTATGAGAACATGAGGTTACAGCGGACATTACATCAAAGCACTGCAATAATAGAGCAGCTTGGCTGCTTCCTGTGTCACCAGCATCATCTAGCACTTTTCCTCCCAGCCAGTCCCTGTCCCGCCCCTTTTATTCATTGGATTTCAGTTCTTTCAATCATGAAGGCTCAGCATTACCTTGGGCGGTCTCTGCAGCATCACCCAGTGTGCACGTCATGATGTATACACATGATGTCATTACGCACGCGCATAATGACATCACGTGCACATCAATGCCGGCAGCCATCTTGGTAATGGACACCAGCGATGAGAGGAGGGGATGTTCACCAGGCGGGATAAGGTATGCCGCTGGGTCCCCTTCTCTCGTGCAGCTATTGGGCTCTCGATCCATGACTGAGTGCCCGACTTTTCAGAGGGGGTGACTGTCAGTTGTTAGACTGGCACCCACCCATCAGGGCATTTTTATATTTGCATAACCCCTCCCAAGTCTCAGCCCACTGCTTGCTTCAGTACTCTAAAGAGAACTACTGAGGCAGGGTGCTGTGATGTTTTCAGGAAGCTATGTACAGCACCCTGCTGGCTCCTCCCACCCACCTGCATTGCTCAGAGAAGCTCATAGACCCAGTGATACACACACTGGGAACGGAGTGACGCTCCCCTCTAAATGATAAAAGTTCATAGTTCACATGTCAGGCTTATTCACGGCGGCCAGCTTGGCTCGGGGGATAATAATCTATCAAAAGCAAGATTTCAAATGACATGGTGGACGGATCACATGAGCGAGCGGTAATTGCCACTCTCTGTACCGTAAGCAGAAACGCTGCCAGTCATGGAAAGTAACGGGCCGGGCCAAGAGGACGGAGACCAAGAAAAAAGAAAAAAAACGCGGCCTGGCAAAGAAAAGATTAAAGTAGAACTTCGGCCAAAGAGCCAAATGCCGAGATTAAAGGAACATATGTGGACGGATTTGAGTCTGTATGTCTTCAGCCGTGAACATATGGCGACTTTTGGATGGCTGTCGTATTATAACCATGTATTGGGGTTTCTGGGAAGATACAGGAGCACATTACCAGGCCCTTCCTTCCCTGACCCACCTCTCCTGATACACAACATAACCAGAAGGGTGACACCACCACTTCCTCTTGGAGCTTTGCCACTTTCTGTGTCACCCGCCTGCAAGGCCATCTTCAATACTGATTGGACCCTGGGCAAACATTTTCTTGGGCCCGACCCCGCCCTACCATGCAATTCCTGGAGGAGACATGAGAGGGTGACATGACCCCACATGAGACGTGACCCCACATAAAATGTCACGCGGTCACGCTAGGCGGCGTACGGCATAATGTGATGTTGATTGCATAGTAAACAGAACCGTGTCACATGTGTATCTTTTGTGGGCTCAAGGGGCAGCTGCTTTGGGCCCCATAACAATGACTGGGCTAGGGTAACTGCCCCTTTCGCCCGACGTTGAAGATGGACCTGCCTGCCTGCCTGCAATCTGGACCATTAAACAGCATTGTCTCACTGCTGAACCCCTTCCTGTGCTCTCCTGTTTCAATAACATGCCTGAACACTCTCTCTCCAGCACCCAGTGCCTGGAATATGTGAGATTGAAAGCAATAGGCAATGCAACAGAACTTGCCGGTGGTGGTGAGCAGGTGAGGGGCCCACCTGTGGCTGCCAAATCGGTTTATTGCAGGCAGATCAATACAAGATAAGATATGATTGGCTGGTTGCTGAGCGCAGCACGCAGTCACCATATAAACCTGTCAGCGTTCAGGCGTGATTCAGGAACAAAAGAGGAGAGGTTACGGGCACAGAAAACGTGGTTTCGCATCTTCAAATGAAAACAGCTACACAGCATGGAAGATCCCGATGGAAGACACAACAAAAACATTTGTACAGTCGGGCAGTGACCACTGCAACCGCTAAATAAAAAGGAAAGATGTTTTTCCGATGAGGTTGACACTAAATCTCACATTAGATTTGTCTTTTGCTTACTTTCAGAACCCTTTATTAGGTTTGTAGTCCCTTGTCCCTTTAAAGCTGAACAGCTCCAGGCATAAAAACTATAAATATATATATATTATATAAATATATTCCTCAGAAGACACATAGGATGTATATCCACTTTGTGTGCACCAGATGCCTTTGCAAATACAGATATTACCTTGTAAATGTAGCAGTGACATCATCACTGTGTTATATATTGCCTGTGCAAAGAGCAGAGCTGTGGGGGTGGGGGGGCAGCAGGCCCCACCCACTACTGGAAACTACAGGAAAAGGGTGGAGACAAGACCAGTCACCCTGCACCAGCAGAGAGAGCAGCAGTGAGCGGTCTTTATTACAGGAGAGGGCAGAGAAAAGACCAGTCACCCTGCACCAGCAGAGAGAGCAGCAGTGAGCGGTCTTTATTACAGGAGAGGGCAGAGAAAAGACCAGTCACCCTGCACCAGCAGAGAGAGCAGCAGTGAGCGGTCTTTATTACAGGAGGGGGGGAGACAAGATCAGTCACCCTGCACAAGGAGAGAGAGCAGCAGTGCCCGGTATTTATTACAGGAGGGGGGGGGGAGACAAGACCAGTCACGCTGTACAAGGAGAGAGCAGCAGTGAGCGGTCTTTATTACAGGAGGGGGCGGAGACAAGACCGGTCACCCTGCACAAGAAGAGAGAGCAGCAGTGACTGGTCTTTATTACAGGAGGGGCGGAGACGAGACCAGTCACCCACCACAAGAAGAGAGAACAGAATGAACACTTCCTGTTCTAGGGTGACAACGCTTACACTATACCCTATCTATGGAGGACCAGCGTTATCACCCTAGTACAGAAAGTGTATTAGGACTACCAAAATCTCTCTCTCTAGAGGGAGATGTCCTGTAGATCACACACACATTCAAGTGCTGTGGTGTCGGAGGGCTAAGACACTGCCCCACCAGCGCCAGATAACCTCAGCTTCACTCCATCTAGTGCTGAGAAATTTGGGTAAAAATAAATCTCTTTAATGAGGGCAGGCAAAGTCCAGCCCCTCCAGCTGTGGCGCAACTGCAAACCCTATGAGGCATTGCATTGCAAGACTCTGACAGCCACAGGCATGACACCGAGAGGCAGAAGCATGGTGGGATTTGTGGTTTCACCACAACTGGAGTGCCAAGGTTGTCCACCCCTGGTATAGATGGTGGAAAGTCAAGTCTGGCCTATCACAATCTTCAGCTGTTTTGGTCTATGGCAGGGGTAGGCAACCTCGGCTCTCCAGCTGTGCTGAAACTGCAAATCCCATCATGCTTCTGCCTCTGGGAGTCATGCCTGTGGCTTGCAATGCCTTATGGGATTTGTAGTTTCAGCACAGCTGGAGAGCCAAGGTTGCCTACCCCTGGTCTATGGGAAGTCTATGTGGACAATGTAGCCTGGCAAGGGGGTGGGGGGGGGGATTCCTTTCTGACAGCGCAGGGGCAGTTGGATCTATTCCCAGGGCTGAAGATTTCCATTCAGGATACTATAATGAGGACAGTTTTAGTTATAGGATGAAATATATCTACGGTTGTAATCAGCATAATGGAATATTAGATCATCTTACATAAATACAATGTAACGAGTCATTTACAGCAAACAGCTGCTGCTTAATCCCGCGACGTCTGCCCCGCCATCGCCCCTTAGACCGCAGGATGGCGCGTCCAGCAATTTGCAGACAAGTTGCCCCATCCTGCGTCTCACAATCCCCCGCCCACCCCCCTTCCATTATATCAATCTCAGCTATATCTCTCTCCATGTACGAACAGCTGCCTGTGTCATGCCCATTGGTACGGAGAATAGGGATCATCCACTGTGGACAATTTAAAGGGATTGTCCCAGAGATTAACTCACTCATGGGACTCACCGGAGGATTAAATCCTAATGTTCAATCTGCATCCAATTTCAAGCCTTGGGTTACCCTGGAATTGTTTTTTTGATGGCCAATTTCAAAGCTGGTCCAATGCACCTGCTTCGTCCCGATAGGGTGTCTCTTGGTCATCATCAGTGAGCGCAGGGGACCTTAATCCTGATAGGTGATAGGGTGTCTCTTGGTCATCATCGGTGAGCGCAGGGGATGTTAATCCTAATAGGTTGCCTCTTGGTCCTCGGTGAGCGCAGGGGACCTTAACCTGATAGGGTGTCTCTTGGTCATCGGTGAGCGCAGGTGATGTTAATCCTGATAGGGTGTCTCTTGGTCATCGGTGGGCGCAGGGGATGTTAATACTGATAGGGTGTCTCAAGATCATTGGTGAGCGCAGGGGATGTTAATCCTGATAGGGTGCCTCTTAGTCATCGGTGAACGCAGGGGATGTCAATCCTGATAGGGTATCTCTTGGTCATCGGTGAGCGCAGGGGATGTTAATCCTGATAGGGTGTCTCTTAGTCAGCGGTGAGCGCAGGGGATGTTAATCCTGATAGGGTGTCTCTTAGTCAGCGGTGAGCGCAGGGGATGTTAATCCTGATAGGGTGTCTCTTGGTCATCGGTGGGCGCAGGGGATGTTAATCCTGATAGGGTGTCTCCTGGTCATCGGTGGGCGCAGGGGATGTTAATCCTGATAGGGTCTCTCTCCATCCACAGTGAATGTTCATTTTTTGTTTGCTGGACATCCTATTTTGGTTCAGCAACTTGACAGGTCCCTCTTCTCTCCAAGACCGGCTGCAGCTTCATCTGCCAACTTCTCTCTGGTCATGTGATCTGCGCGCTGCGTCATTTTTAATCTTTCTTCAGCAGGGGAATTCCACCTTATATTGTGTTGTTTTCAAACAAGCCGGTAATACTGAAACTGCTGCTTTGTAGTTTAGAAGATCTGAGGACGTCCAAGTCTGTAATCAGCCATATCAAGTCTCTGTTCCTTTGTGGGGTAACCTTACCCTGAGGATCTCCTTCAACCATTGAGCCATTACATGCCGGGCCAGTCCCTCGTGTCTTCTGATGGGTGATATTTGATCATGTATACTAGGGGTAGGCAACCTAGGCACTCCAGCTGTGCTGAAATTATAAATCCCATCATGCCCCTGCCTCTTGGAGTAATGCCCATGGCTGTCAGTCTTGCAATGCCTCATGGGACTGGTGGATCCACAACAGCAGGAGTGCCAAGGTTGCCAACCTTTGACATATACAAATAGTTAAGAACATATGGTTTGAATCAATTTATATGATTCACTATATGAGATTATTTAATTTACTTGAATTGCATACAAATCCTTGAAAAAAGGAGACTTTGTGCCAAGAAATGTGTTGGATGAAAACCAGCATATACCTAATGATACAGCGTATACTAGATGATACAGCGTATACTAGATGGTATACTAGATGATACAGTGTATACTAGAGGATATACTAGAGGATATACTAGAGCCTTGGTTCTCAACTGGTGGGCCGTGACCCAAAAGTGGGTCGCAACCCCATGTACTGTGGGTCGCCGCATGCCTTCCACTTTTCTAGCGCAGCACTGTCAGTTCTTGTGCCAAGCAGCCATTCAAAATATACTGCCCGGCGCATTGCATTCATTTGAATAGTCCCCCAAACGCACCTCCTACCCACAGTTCGTACGCCCCCGCACCTGGAACGTGCCGTACCCCAATGCCGTGTGTTCCATTGCAGTGCAGACATTGCAGACTTGGGTCACGACTTAATGATCAAGGACAAATGTGGGTCCTGAGTTTACACAGGTTGAGAACCACTGTACTAGAGGATACAGCGTATAGTAGACAATCTGTGATGAGGATGGTATAAGGGGTCTTTGTATGGTTGTAGGCAGGAACATCTATGGAAATAAAATATAAACTTTGTTCTAAACATTGAAACATTGTAATACTCTTATCTATATGTTAGTGTTCAGTATCTGCATACCACTAATACCCCCTGGTTTTCCTTTGGTCTATAAATATTCATCTAGGGCAGCCTTCTCAACCAGTTCCATAACATTGGGGTTCCTCCAGGGGTTGTTAGGGGTCCCTTGAGCTGTGGATGATTGCCCTCCCATCTGATGGTCCCTGTATAGTTCCACGGACAACACCACCTGGCAGAACCAACGGCATGACACCAATTATCTTCTAATGTCTGTAAGGGCGGCATTCTCCCCACAGTTCTAAAGGGGGGCTTTCTCCCCACCATTCTAAAAGCATTCTCCAAACCATTTTAAAGGGGGCATTCTCAGCACCATTCTAAAGGGGGGGCATTCTTAGCACCATTCTAAAGGGGGGCATTCTAACCACCATTCTAAAGGGGAGCATTCTCACCACCATTCTAAAGGGGGGCATTCTCCCCACCATTCTAAAGGGGGGCATTCTCCCCACCATTCTAAAGGGGGGCATTCTCCCCACCATTCTAAAGGGGG
>NW_017306456.1:843258-872712 GCF_000935625.1 Nanorana parkeri
GCATTCTCCAAACCATTTTAAAGGGGGCCATCCCCGCCCCATTCCTAAGGGGGGGCATTCTTAGCACCATTCTAAAGGGGGGCATTCTAACCACCATTCTAAAGGGGAGCATTCTCACCACCATTCTAAAGGGGGGCATTCTCCCCACCATTCTAAAGGGGGGCATTCTCACCACCATTCTAAAGGGGGGCATTCTCCCCATCATTCTAAAGGGGGGCCATTTTCACCACCATTCTAAAGGGGGGGCATTCTTCGCACTAACAATATGTGCCATTTTCTCCCCCTGACCCCCTAATGAATTGTTTTAGCAGACGTTCCCTGAGACCTGGAAATGATTTCCAGGGTTCCTATTGGATTTGAAGGTTCAGAAAGGCTGATCGAGAGGGTGTAGCTATGCTAAAAGTGAATCCTTCCAAAATCCGTCCAAAAAAACCAAAAGCGCTTGACATGCAGTTGCAGTTCACTAAATAAATTGTGATGTTACAATGTAATAGTACATTTCTTACTGCCGGGCTGAATAATAATTTGCTGGGCCCCTCAGCTCCCAGCTCTGTGCAGCTTATTTCCACTGCCGGTCACTCAGCAAGGGTAGCATGACAATAAAATCAGTTTCTGCACATCTATCTATCTATCTATCTATCTTATCTATCTATCTATCTATCTATCTATCTTATCTATCTATCTTATCTATCTTATCTATCTATCTATCTATCTATCTATCTATCTATCTATCTATCTTATCTATCTATCTATCTTATCTATCTATCTATCTATCTATCTATCTTATCTATCTATCTATCTTATCTATCTATCTATCTTATCTTATCTTATCTATCTTATCTATCTATCTATCTATCTATATTTAACTAAATTTCAGAGGCAAATAACAGTACTGTATGTATATCTCGGGGTGGATGTAATATCAGCAGCCAATGATAGCTCAGGAAAGTGTCTCAATAATCCATAAATTATTCCTGACCCGTGCAGCTTCCTATGTTCCCGGAATTCCCTGTCAGCCTTAATAGACTTCATCCATTTGCCCTAACAACAGCCCCAGGTTACAAGTAAAACTGACAAGCTAACAACGGTCTCCCAGATAACTAAACTGTGGAGAGATTTCTAAAAAAATCCATTTAGTTTATCTGAGATATATAAAGCCCGTTGCAGACAGATTTATCAGGTTTTCACAGAGCGTCTGGCAAGAATGCAGAGTGCTGTCATGTGAGTCTATACTGTGCAACCTCCCACTCCCGCTCAACTGCAAAGGGCAAAGCCTGAAGCATGGTGTTTGGAACTACAGGGATTTAGGCTGGCCATACACCTATAGATTATCTCTGGTCAGATGGAAAAAGTGCAACAGATTCCTCCATCTACGCTAAACTGTGTGGATGGAGGAATGTGTTGCACGTTTTCCATCTGACCATAGAAAGTCTGCAGATAATCTATAGGTGTATGGCCAGCTTTAGCTAAAGGGATAGGCAGGTGATGAAGATAAAGGTTCGGATCAAAATAATGTCTGCTGAGACTTTTTAAAGGAGAACTATGAGATGAGTGATTTGTACTCACCTCATAGTTCTAGCCGAACTGTGACAAGGAGACTGTCACAGGTTGGCTCAGTAGATCAGGAGGTGAGCGAACAGATACTGGCGTTCGCTCACCTCTCGATCCTGTCACGGCTCTCTGCCGTGACTGGGGAGGGGCTGGATTCCCCCCTCCCCGCTCTGATCCGCCAGAGCTGACTGGCGGAACGGACGGGGGAGGGGGCGGGTACAGCTGGCTCTGTCGCTAGATAGGCGGAGCCAGCTGTCACTCACGCAGCAGGGCAGATCTCGACATCGATGTCGGGATCCGCTCCGGCTGCGGCGTCTCAGTAGCTCGCAGCTCGCGGTATACTGAGCTTAGGGTAACGGGAGGACGCTAGTTTGTCTCCTCCCGTTACCCTAAGGAGAACTATGGGGAAAAGTCCTTTAAATTCATAATCCTTGCGGGTTGAATGCTGGACACCTTTAGGCCCTGTTCACACAGTGAACCGCCGACATGAACGATCCCATACATTCCTATGGGGACCGTTCATGCGATCGTGCGGCTCCGCGTGATCCGAGCTGCCTGCCAACCGAAATGCTCCGAGCCTTTTTTACGCGCTAAGCAGCACGGATTCTATACAGATTTGAATGGAAACACGCTGATCAGTGCGTTTTTGGGCATTTTTTTTACTGCGTTTCAGCGTTGAAACGCGATTAAAAATGCACAAAACCGCCCTTCTAAAATTAGTGCGGAAACCGCGCTGAAACGCATCCGCCCTGGTGTGAATGGGGCCTTAAGAATAACTAATCCCCAATATTTAAAAAACAACACGGACATGTCATAACAGTGAATGTAAAGCCAACACTTCTCTATTAGGGCTGGTGCAGACTTGTGCGATCCCAGGATGCGCGTCCCGGGGCGGCGCAAGCAGTTACCGTGCGGCCGCATTGATTTCAATAGGGTTACAACCGCGATGGTGCGCGATTGCCCGGGTGGAATCGAAGTGGGAAAATCTGCCTGGCGCGACTAGGGTGCCATTAGAGAATAATGCCACTGTCAGCGTGATTAGCAGTAGTGGGCAGTTCCGTGACCGCGCAGCCATCCGCGCGGTTTCGTGTACGATTGCTGTGCGGTCACGGATCGCCCAAGTGTGAACCGGGCCTAATAGTGAAGTTTAGTTACTGGTTACAGTTCAAGGTTTATTAATACAAACAGAGAAAAAAAAATCCAGAACAATCCAAACAGCAAAATAATGAGAAATGACGTCTGCATGCTGCTGCGCTTGCCTTGTTTATCTCTTCCCTCGCTTGTTACATTGTATAAAAATATTACTACTATGTGCCATGGAATGGCCGGATTTCGCAAGGCCTGAAAACATGTTTTCTTCTCGATGAATCAAACTGTGTGTTACTATTCAAGGCTTCATCACCACAGAAGTCACTCACAATATACACACAATACCGAGAGGAAAATCAGTTGTCACAGTCACAGCAAACATCTCGTGAGAGACAAGAAAATGAATTTATTTCCGATTGTCTGTACTGTGAGATTGGAAAAACACATGCAGCCCTTGGGTGTGGCAGAAAATATTGTATTACAAGTGCAGGCGGTATTCACATATACAAATATACAGACATTGCAGATGGGGATGGAGGGGACGCTGAATGGGATTTTATCTGAATATAGTGAGCAGCTGCAACGTTATATCTGTAATGATACATTATAAACACAGACATCGGGGGTAAAGAGAGACACAGGGGTATAAGGAATGTACAAGATACAGGATTATACATAATGTAGAGATATGAAGGGGGAGATGAGAGAGAACAAGAGAGAGCAGGAAGGAGGGAGACAGAAAGAGAGGGAGAGATGAAGAGAGTGATGCAACAGAGATAAAACCCTCCACAGAGAGATGGAATGATATAGACCTCTGCCAAACACCCCCCTCCACATACACACACTCCAAGAGGGATCTCTGCCAGTCATGGGACTACAAATCCTAACATGCACCAAGAGTTGGTGGGAGTGAGTAATTTTACAACCACTAGAAAGCCACAAGATCCATCCTAACTTGCCAAAACAAAGACCTTATCAGCAAACATTGCAAAGTCTTATCCTCTGCTGCTGAACCCCTTAGACATTATTGCTTCAGATGAAAGGGGAGAAAGGACAATGAGCACACACTTGGAGTGGCTGCCAGAAACAAACCAGCAGATTTTCGCCGACATTTTAATGTGCTAATTTGCTCCTCTCCAGTTTTAATACATCATGCCTATTGCATCAGAAGACTATGGGGGCCCATCGGAAGACCGCAGACATCTTCATTGCCCAACAAGTCTCAAAAATTGGTTCCTCTAACACGTTTTTTGTGCTGAAACTCTTTTTTAGTCTTTAGAAGGCAAGAGGAAATGAAAAGTTGATAAGAACTGTCCAAGAAAAAGAGAAGTCATTTGCAGTTGGTCAACATTGGGGTGTTTACACAGACAAGTCTTGATGGAATGGATTTGTCTTTTGAAGGACGGCTGTCTTGCCTACTGGTCCTCCAGTGACTCGCCCCCAACATTCAGAGATTGGAAAGTGTATCTTTATTGGCATAATATTTAGGCAAAAAGACACTTCCCTTGCCACACCACCATTATACTTTCAAAGGCCCATCAACACTTCTTGAGCAAAATACACATTAATACACATTTATGAACACCTACAAAGGTCAACCACTGCAAGGAAAAGGTAAATGCAAACCCTAATAAATCTTACTCACAGTAGACGTGTTACAAAGCTGGACATATGATTACCATACAGGAAAACCACATCAAGCCAATGTCCACAAGCACCTTCGAAAAGTTCAAAACTACATGTGATAAAGGAAGATGAAGTTCAGTGCAAATTCTGACTTTTCCTGCAGAAGTAATTCCAAGCCCCACTATGTGGGCCATTCATCTAATTAGAGAATCCGGCCTAAATGCCTTGGGAGGGAACGGTGCCAAGTTGAACTTTTACAGGGAATTAAGATCTGGATGGTCAGGGCAGCCATCAGGGGGGTACGGCCGATACTCATGTAAGGGGTTCGGGCAGCCTGGGGGGCCCGCCCGGGTCCCTTACATGACTATCGGCTGACGGTGAAGGGCGAGGAGGCGGAGGCCTGGCCCTAGCAGCGCAGGGCCCCAGCATTGCCGCTGCAGCGGCTTTGAGACAAGCTAGGGCCCCATCAGCCACGCTGCTCGTCTGATGTCGGACTGGCCGGAAGTGACGTCACGTTAGTGACGGGACGTCACCTCTGGCTGGTCTGGCGGCAGACGAGGCCATGTGTGCAGGTAAGAGGAGCTAGGAAGGAAGGAAGGAGGGAAGGAAGGAAAGGAGGGAGGGATGCAGCCCTGACCAGCCCACCTGAGACCCCTTCAGAGCCCACCATAGACAGTCTCAGATGGGCTGTGCAGCATCTACGGTGGGCTCTGCAGGGTCACTCTCAGGTGGGTCCCGTGTCCAGCGCGTCACTAAGCCCCGCGTCCAGCACGTCACTAAGCCCTGCGTCCAGCGCGTCACTAAGCCCTGCGTCCAGCGGCACGGGGGGTGCCCGGCCTAAATCCGTGTAAGGGGCCCCAAAATTTCTGATGGCTGCCCTGTGGATGGTACTTCAGCTGGATCTACTGATCATTTAATCACGCAGTATTTACCAAATGTAATCTCTGCTCATGCATTTTGTTTATCACATGCTCAGCTTTAAATGCCCGGTTTCAGTAGAGTTTTCTGTAGTATTACTTTTATTATAGATGTTGATCCCGTGCCATTGGCAACATCACCAAACTTCCTTTATTTGTAATAATTTCAGTGAAGCATAAGCTCAGCAATCCTGTGTGCGGTGTTGGCATGGCTGTCGGATCACCTGTCCAACACACACTCCTGGCAGAATCCAGGAGGAAAGGGGGGGAGAGACAACAGGCCCATATCGTTATAAGGAAAAGCTGCAGGAAACATGTTGACATCCAACAAAATAAAGTCTACATTTCACAAAGCACTCAAGTTCACTTAGCCATTTGATTTAATACACTCTCTGTGGCCTGCATTTTAAGGGGGTGCTCATGAACGCAGAGCAGGTACCCACTTTTAAAGGAGAACTATGGGGTCAGTGTTTTTCCCCATAGTTCTCCCAGGGGGACACAAACTAGCGTCCTCCCGTTACCCTAAGCTCAGTATACTGCGAGCTGTATACTGAGACGCCGCAGCCGGAGCGGATCCCAACGTAGATGACGGGATCCGCTCAGCTGCGTGAGTGACAGCTGGCTCTGCCTATCTAGAGGCAGAGCCAGCTGTACCCACCCCCTCCCCCGTCCGTTCCGCCAGTCAGCGCTGGCAGATCGGAGCGGGGAGAGGGGAATCCAGCCCTCCCCCTGTCACGGCAGAGAGCCGTGACAGGATCGAGAGGTGAGCGAACCTGGTATGTGTTCCCTCACCTCCCGATCTACTGAGCCGACCTGTGACAGTCTCATTGTCACAGGTCGGCTAGAACTATGAGGTGAGTGAAAAGCACTAACCTCATAGTTCTCCTTTAAGACCTTTTTAAACTCAACCTTACAAGCTGGACCATAACGTACAATTAAGAGCAATGTAAGGACTTTTGGGTAGTTGAAGGGACTTTTTGTTTTTAGAAGGTGGAAAACTTTCGCCACTGCCATCTTCTCCGTCGCTAAAACAACACACCATTGGGTTTTCTGATTGGAACGCCCCTGTCGGTCGCCAATGTAGAGGGCCTTTCCCTTTTCTGAAAGAGGAAAACCCCTTTAAGCAGTACATTGATTTATACCGATCATTACATCCAACCTAAAAGAGGAACACTTCCAGAGGAAGGAGGGTTCAAATGACTGCTCGGAGCTAAGGGCATGGGGGGCTAAGAGTGCAACTGCCAACATATGACTTTAATAAAGGTGAGGAGGAGATTAGACACAGAGGTGGAGCAGATGGGGAGGCAGGGAAAGTTTCAGGGCCTGGAGCTGGGCCAAGACAAGGAAACAATTCCAGAGGCAGAGGGATGAGGGATTGCAGGCACACGGTTTCCATACATTACATATCTCAGTGTGGGCCTGTCTCCTGGAGAAATATTTCAGGCCAGCAGCTGAATAGCACGTGTATCATTTAATGACTATTAGCAGACAATGCAGTGTCTCTGTTCTGTATCAGGGGAGCAATCTGCTCCTGGGTGAGTGAGCATGATGGATGCTGCAGGCCGAAAAAAGTGACACTCCTTATTAGCTGCACAGCTGCATTGCAGCCTGCTCCCCCTTGTCTGCCTGCCACCGCACGGAGCACACAGATGCCCTGCCATGGAGATGGCCACGCCGCAGGGAGACCAGGCCCTGGGGAGCTACAACTGGACAGGGAGAGGCTGCCACTGCAATATTCTGGGTGGTCTGCCTACTCACTGTAGGTAATGCACTGCAGTAGCAAGTGCATGTCAGTCTACACACAGCGC
Source organism: Nanorana parkeri (assembly GCF_000935625.1). Taxonomy (NCBI): domain Eukaryota; kingdom Metazoa; phylum Chordata; class Amphibia; order Anura; family Dicroglossidae; genus Nanorana; species Nanorana parkeri. The sequence continues at coordinate 850,250 of NW_017306456.1, forward strand.
AGAGACAAGTGTATGCACAGTGCAGAGACAAGTGCATATCAGTATACAAACAGTGCAGTGGCTAGTGCCTGTAGGGTACACTGGCAGCAGCAGCAAGGGGGGTAAGTAGTGAGTGGAAGATTGGTAGCAATTGGGTATTCAATGCAAAGCACAGTGGCAGCAGTGGGTGTAAAGTGGAGGGCACACTAGCAGAAGGTATGTAGCTTGTGAATACAAGAGTAACACGGGAAATAAGTAGACCATGGATGCTTGGCAGCAAGGTTGTGTACAGGGGAGGGCACACTGGCAGCAGGTGGTATTTTGCGGAGGGTAGGGTAGGGTGGGGGCAAGCAGTTATACATTGGAGGGCACATTGGCAGCACGCAAGCATATGAAAAGGGGGGGGGGGGGGACACTTGCAACAGAGAGGTAAGTAGTGCATTGATTGGCAGCAGGGTGGTGTAAGGAAAGGGGCACACTTGCGGCATGTAGTGCAGGGCAGACTGGCAGCAGGTAGGTTTATGCAGAGAGGGCATTCTGGTAGCAGAGAAGTGTAGGCAGACAGAGGGCACACTGACAAGTGAATACAGAAAGGGCACACTGGCAGCAGGTACAGTAGGTGCACAGAGCAGAGAGGTGTATAGAGGATTGCACACTGGCAGCAAGCAGGTGAATGCAGAAATAAGGCACACTGGCAGGTAAGCAGCGAAGGGTAGATTGGTAGCAGTCGTTTTACAGAAGAGGGCACACTGGCAGCAGGTGGCATATAGAATAGGGTAGACCCGAAGCAGGAGGGGGGTATGCAGAGAGGGCACAGCTGGCAGGTAAGGGTAGGTTGGCAGCAGTGGGAACACACAGCAGGGTAGGCTGGCAGCAGGGAGGGTACACACCTTGCACTCACCTTTTACTTGGTTCTCATAGTCAACGATTATCTCCTTGTCCTTCCTAAACCTGGACATGGTTCCGCCGCTCGGAGGGTCTCCCGGGGATCGGATCACCTGCAGCGCAGCGCAGCGCACACCGAGTTCTGCATCGCTCTGCACGGGGCTCGCCTGCTGCTCTGCTGCTCTGCTGCTCGGATTGTTTTCCTTCTCTCCTTCTTTCTTTTCTTGCTGCAGGGTTGAATTGAGGCTGCACGTCAGCCTGACTCCTCCCAGCTCCGATTACAAGACATGGCTTGTAGCCTGGTGGACACTCAGAGCAGACACATCCATCCTTCCTTCCTCATACTCATCCTTCCCTGGACACTGCATCCCTGCAGTCACTGCATCCTTCTGCCTCACCTTGCATGGACACTGCTGTATTGCATCTCTCACTGCATACATATCACTGCACCTTCTCATCCTTCCCTGGACACTGCTAAACTCCTTGAATGCATCCTTATCATTGCATCCTTCTGTCTCCCCACTCCATGGACATTGCTGCATCTATCACCACATCCTTATCACTGCAACTTTTCATCCTTCCCTGAATACTGCAAAATCCTGTCACACTGCATCCTTATCACTGCATCCTTCTGTCTCCCCACTCCATGGACACTGCTGTCTATCAATGCATCTTTCTATCCCTACCTGGAAACTGCTTAACTCCCTCAATGCATTCTTATCACTGCATCCTTATCTCCCCCTTCCATGGACACTGCTGTACTGCATCTTTCACCTTATCCCTATCAATGCACCTTTCCATCCTTCCCTGGACACTGCTAAACTCCATCTCACATTGTATCTCTGACACTGCCTCCTTATCTCCCCCTTCTTATCCTTCCCTGAACACTGCTAAACTCCACTGCATCCTTATCACTGCATCCTTTTATCTTCCCTTGACACTATTGTACACATCTCTAACTGCATCTGTATCACTGCACCTTCTCATACTTATCTAGACATTGCTAAACTCCCTCGATGCATTCCTATCACTGCATCCTTCTATCGCCCCTTTCCATTGACTCCATTCTATTCTATCGCTCACTACTTCTGTACACTGCACCTTCTAATCCTTCCCTGGAAACTGCTTAACTCCATCCCTCAATTAATTCCTATCATTGCATCCTTCTATTTCCCCCTTTCATGAACTCCACTGCACTCTGTCTCTCACTACACCTGCACACTGCACCTTCTCATGTATGGACACTGCTGAACTGCATCCCTCACTGCACCTTCCCATCCTTCCCTGGACACTGCTGAACTGCATCCCTCACTGCATCCCTATCACCGCACCTTCTCATCCTTCCCTGGACACTGCTGAACTGCATCCCTCACTGCATCCCTATCACTGCACCTTCCCATCCTTCCCTGGACACTGCTGAACTGCATCCCTCACTGCATCCCTATCACCGCACCTTCTCATCCTTCCCTGGACACTGCTGAACTGCATCCCTCCCTGGACACTGCTGAACTGCATCCCTCACTGCATCCCTATCACTGCACCTTCTCATCCTTCCCTGGACACTGCTGAACTGCATCCCTCACTGCATCCCTATCACTGCACCTTCCCATCCCTCCCTGGACACTGCTGTACTGCATCCCTCACTGCATCCCTATCACTGCACCTTCTCATCCTTCCCTGGACACTGCTGAACTGCATCCCTCACTGCATCCCTATCACCGCACCTTCTCATCCTTCCCTGGACACTGCTGAACTGCATTCCTCACTGCATCCCTATCACTGCACCTTCTCATCCTTCCCTGGACACTGCTGAACTGCATCCCTCACTGCATCCCTATCACCGTACCTTCTCATCCTTCCCTGGACACTGCTGAACTGCATCCCTATCACTGCACCTTCCCATCATTCCCTGGACACTGCTGAACTGCATCCCTCACTGCATCCCTATCACTGCACCTTCTCATCCTTCCCTGGACACTGCTGAACTGCATCCCTCAATGCATTGTACTGTATCCATGTACTCTTCTTTCTTCCCCCTTCCCTGGATACTTCTGTATTCCATCCCTCACTGCATTACTATCATTGCACCCTCATGGACACTGCTGTACTGCATTCCTCACTGCATCTGTATCACTGCACCTTCTCATCCTTCCATTAACACTGCTTTACTCAGTGCATCCCAATTGCTGAATTCTTCTGTCTCCATCATTCCATGGACACTGCTGTAGTTAATTTCTTACTGCATCCCCATCACTGTTCACTCCTCTCTCCTTTCTTTCATGGATACTGCTGTAATCTATCCCTCAATGCACCCCATATCACTGCACATGATGCCTCTTTTCATTCTTCAATGGACACTGCTGTACTGCATCCTTCACTGAATCTGTATCATTGCACCCTCTCATCCTTTCATGGACACTGCTGCCTCATTGCATCCCTATCAATGCAAGATCCTGCCTCCCTCCTTCTATGGACTTCTGCACTTCATCCCTTACTGCATCCCCTATCACTGCCCCCTCCGCTCTCTCTCCTTCCATAGACACGGCTGGCCCAGTTCACCCTGTCATTCTCGCTACATCCTTCTGTCTCACTGCACTCTCTCTATTCCTCTGGTGTCTAAACTACAGCCATTTGGTATTTATTGTGTGCGGTCTTCAGACCCTAGCAGCCAGTATTGGGATATTGATTTGTTAGGGGGCTGTAATGACAGTGATTTCTAACTCTCACTTATGTAACATGTCCCTAGACAATCAACTGCAGCATATCTCCAGCCTTTAACTGCACTTGTCACCAGTCTGCGACCATCTCTAGCAGTCTGTCAGCAGCATCTGTAGCACTACATATTAGGTGTGGTCCCTGGGGATATCTGGGCCCCCATATGAGGCCTGTTATATCTTGTAAGTTGGCCACCACTGCTATTGTGATTGCCCCTGTGGCATCGCAGCCAGTTGCCCCTGATTTCCAAATAGGTTTTGAAGAGACCTGCCCTTTTTGTCGGGTCACAATCGAAGGGGCTCATCTATAAAAGTTCGGCCCAGCATATAGTCAGGTGGATACCATTCACATGGCAATACCGCCCTTAGATGGCGCTGGTGAGATTAGGAATTGTCTATACTTGTTAGCACCATCTAGGGGCACTAGTGCCAGGCGAATGGCATTCATCCGGCTATACCCTTCGTTCAACTTCTCAACTGGTCGGTCGTGACCCAAAAGTAGGTCGCGATCCCATATTCAGTGGGTCGCCGTGTGCCTTCCTCTGCCTCCCCCCTTTTGGCAGCACAGCCAGCTCTTAAGCCAAACAGCCATTCAAAATATGCTGCCCGGTGCCGAGTGTCAGCTTGAGGTGGGATGGGCTAGGGCTATGGTCGTGAGGGAGCTCCATCCATACGGACAGCTTCCTCACTTGTCCTGTAGAGGTGCCTGGATCAGAGTGATGTCACATTCTGGCTCCCTGCACCTCTTCAGGGCACACAAAGGGAGCTGTACACACAATGCACATATCGATGTCACAGCACAGCAGCCCAGGCTGAGCATCCACTCTGGTTCTCGAAAGGTAGGGAGACTTGGTGGATCTTTTGAATGGCACCCCAAACGCACCTCCCACCCACATTTCGATCGCCTGCACAGGAACGCACGGTTACGGCAATGCTGCGCGTTCCATTGCAGTGTGACTTGCAGTGTGACTTGGGTCATGACTTAATGACCAAGGACAAATGTGAGGTTACACAGGTTGAGAACCACTGGGCTACACCATCAAAGTTCCACCTGGCATATAGCTGGACAGATGCCTTTTGCACGTCTCTAGGGCCCCTAGATGTATAATATTTCTTGTACTCGTCAGCGCCATCTTGGGGCGTTAGCGCCATGCGAATGGCATCCATCCGGTTACACCATCAAAGTTACACCCGGCGTATAGCTGGGCGGATACCGTTCACATAGCACTAACGCCCCTAGATGGCGCTGATGAGTTTCGGGATTTCCTATACTCGTCAGCACCATCTAGGGACGCTAGTGCTGCACAAACGGCATATCATCAAAGTTGCACCTGGCGTATAGCTGGGTGGATGCCGTTTGCATGGCACTAGCAACCCCAGATGTATAATTATTTCCTATACTCGTCAGTACCATCTAAAGGCACTAGTGCCAGGCGAATGGCATTCATCCGGCTATACCCTTCGTTCAACTTCTCAACTGGTCGGTCGTGACCCAAAAGTAGGTCGCGATCCCATATTCAGTGGGTCGCCGTGTGCCTTCCTCTGCCTCCCCCCTTTTGGCAGCACAGACAGCTCTTAAGCCAAACAGCCATTCAAAATATGCTGCCCGGTGCCGAGTGTCAGCTTGAGGTGGGATGGGCTAGGGCTATGGTCGTGAGGGAGCTCCATCCATACGGACAGCTTCCTCACTTGTCCTGTAGAGGTGCCTGGATCAGAGTGATGTCACATTCTGGCTCCCTTTGACCTGGGCTCGGTTTAGAGAGAGAGAGAGAGAGAGAGAGAGAGCGAGAGAGAGAGAGAGAGAGAGAGATTAGCTGGCTGTGCTGACAACAAAAAGAAGAGCACAATAAAACAGCCCATTAACCGGTCCAAGCAAACACTGGCCTTGTTCGTTGCACTAAAGAAATTACTAAATATAACACTACGGTGATAAAGTTTTATTGCCGAGGAGCACTCTCAGTTCTAGGTCTTGGCCGAAGATCGGGAGGCTGCCGAATGAATTATCCTCCTGGCTTTCAGGCCTATTCTGGAAGGCAGATGGCAGTAATTTGGGCCAGCCAATCAGAATTCACCTTTCGCCAGCTTCTGTAAGATGAAACCGTCAGTCTGTGGCTATAACAGCTTATTGCCTTTTGCACTTACTGAATGTGCCGGTTTGGCCTCCATGTTATGATTCACATTTATCATAGTGGACCAAATTTCAAGGGTCAGTCCACCCCACAGTGATAGTTTAGTAAAAGGTGAAGCCGGGTGGGCAGAGTCAGTCCCTGGATTCTTAGGCCTCATTCACACTAGAAAAGGCCGGCACGTACAGCTCCGTGCGGCGTGCATGGCCGTATCGCTCAGCTCCCGGGAAGGACAGGGGCTGCGTGTGATTAGTACGCAGCCCCTGTCCTTCTCTATGGGAGTATGCTCTGATAGTGAGATTTCTCTGCCATGATTCTTGACTCTGCTCCTATCCACCAGGAGTTTGGGGTGCCCTGCCCACCTTTGTGGGTCCTACCTCCTCCTGTTATACCCAGCAGGGATGGTTGGAACCCCTCATAATGGGCACAGCGGGTGTACAGATCCAGGAACTCACCACAGGATAGTTGGGCCCCTCATAATGGGCACAGCGGATGTACAGACCCGGGAACTCAGCACAGGGATGGTGGGGCCCCTCATAATGGGCACAGCGGGTGTACAGATCCAGGAACTCACCACAGGATGTTGGGGCCCCTCATAATGGGCACAGCGGATGTACATACCCGGGAACTCTGCACAGGGATGGTGGTAGCCCTCATAATGGGCACAGCAGGTGTGCAGACGTGGGAACTCACCAAAGGATGGTGGGAGCGCTTCATAATGGGCACAGCGGGTGTACAGATCCAGGAACTCACCACAGGTTGTTGGGGCCCCTCATAATGGGCACAGCGGATGTACAGACCTGGGAACTCAGCACAGGGATGGTGGGAGTCCCTCATAATGGGCACAGCAGGTGTACAGACCAGGAAACTCAGCACATGGATGATGGGAGCTCCTCATAATGCGCACAGCAGGTTTGCAGACCCCAGGAACTCAGCATATGGATAGTGGGAACATAATGGGCACAGCAGGTGTACAGACCTGGGAACTCAGCACATGGATGATGGGAGCCCCTCATAATAGGCACAGCAGGTTCGCAGACCCCAGGAACTCAGCACAGGGTTGGTTAGAACACCTCATAATTGGCTGAGATCAAGTCCCACCAGGGCCTCTCCATGAAGCTTGTTTGCATGTTTATCTTTTGCATGCATTGGCCCACTGTTGGAGCTTCCCAAAACACATGCTGGCCAAAACTTAGCGATTCACGAAAAACTGACACAAAGAAAGTTGGAGGCGTTTCCCTGGCAACCGGGCAGATTCCATGTTTCATTACAATGCAGGTCAGAGAACGTTAGCTACATCCGGTTGCTGTAGCCGATAGTTTCTTTCCCCCTCTATCACAATTCAACATGGAGCCATGGCTGCTGTCTTCTACTGCTAGGCCAGGCTCCATTGTCCAGCTAGGCCAGCAGTTTGACACTCGCACAGGTGCGCTCTTCCTCTCATGAAAACCCCTCACAACGTTTCTCCTCTTTTCAGGAAATCGAAATATCACAAAGTGAGTCATGATTGGCGTTGATTTTTTTTTTTGTACTGTTCATTATTCTCAGTGCTGCTCGCGGTAAAGCGACAAAGAAGGCAAGGAAAAGTACGAGCTATAAATACACGGGGAAAGCGGCGGCTCTATTAATATGCTGTTAGTGAAGCTTGCACTTTCCCCCCCACCGCGGCGAGCTGTGTTCATCCCGGGCTGCGCTAATAAGTCAATGAAGCGACAGAGGAGCGACTTGGGGGGAATGCTGATGCGGCAGTACTGGGGGGGTGGGGTTGATGGGAAAGCGGAGGGGGAAACATTTTTAGAATCATCACCGGTTAGGTGGCACTATGCGGGTCGCAAAAATGTCCGCTCGCAAAATATGCTCCTGAAGCAACGCTTTCAGCTCCCAGGGAGTGTCGGAGGCGTCACAAGTCCAACTACAAACACTTGGAACAGGACGTGATGGGAAATCCTAAATATTACAGTTGTTATCCAAACAGGAAATCGCCAAGAGGAGAATTCCCCTCACTTTGTGGAGATTTCCTCTCTCTTCCTGTTGCATCGTCAGGGCAGGAAGTGGGGGGACATTTCCCTAAATGCACAAAATAACCTTCCTTTCTTTACTCCAAAACTGAACCTCGGTCCCGGAGGAACAACTAATCGTACCTCCCATTTTGTCTGCAGTCTCTGACCATCTCCTGTACTATGTCTGCAGTCTCTGACCATCTCCTGTGCTGTGCCTGCAGTCTCTGACCATCTCCTGTACAATGTATGCAGTCTCTGACCATCTCCCGTACTATGTCTGCAGTCTCTGACCATCTCCTCTGCTATGTCTGCGGTCTCTGATCATCTCCTGTACTATGTCTGCAGTCTCTGACCATCTCCTGTACTATGTCTGCAGTCTCTGACCATCTCCTGTACTATATCTGCAGTCTCTGACCATCTCCTATGCTATGTCGGCAGTCTCTGACCATCCCTTGTAGCATGTCTGCAGTCTCTGACCATCTCCTGTAGCATCTCTGCAGTCTCAGACCATGCACTGTACTGTGTCTGCAGCCTCTGGCCCTATGGTGACGTTCAGGGGCCACACTAAGGGGCCCCCATATCATATAAGTCACCCTGTCTGTTGGTTGGACAATTGGAGGTTGAACAGGCAGAAAATATAACGCAAAAGGACTCAGAAAACCAAAAACTTCTGTGTTCCTGTTGGGGACGTGAGAGACATGAGAGTGTCATGCATATCATATGTGTCACTTGTCGTGTCATATGTGTGATACATGTTATATGTGTCCGACGTGTCACGAGTGTCACGTTTTATTTTCACACATTCCGGTTTCATTTCCCTGATCTGTGCCCCGCGTGCGGTTTCGGAGTGAAGTCTTTGCCATGGGAGCCTCGTCTCCATGATGTCATCTCTTGGAGGGTCAGGGAACCCGGCATGGGGTCTGAAGCCAGGCAGCTCCATTGTTTCCCGGCTTCCACGCCAGGCTGCTTCCTTTCACTTTCAGAGAACTTTCCTTTTCACAGAACCTTTCATTCCCTGACAGCCGTGATTCCTCCTCTTCCCTCCCCCGTCCAATCAGAGGACAGAGCTGATTTCCTGGCGGCCATTGTAGACTAATTAAAAAAAATGCCAGATCGTCCGTGACGCTGGACAACCTAGAAGCAGGGCAGAAATCATGCATGCCGCGTAGTCAGCGGTAGAAAATCATCTGTTTACTGGAAGACAACATGTGAGGTCAGGGCAGTGGCGTCACAAGGGGGGTGCGGGTGGGTGCCACCAAAGGGGCAACACCAAAAAGGGTAACAGTCACCCCCTATGAAATGTTGGGCATTTGGACAGTCTCTGACCATCTCCTGTGCTGTGCCTGCAGTCTCTGACCATCTCCTGTACAATGTATGCAGTCTCTGACCATCTCCCGTACTATGTCTGCAGTCTCTGACCATCTCCTCTGCTATGTCTGCGGTCTCTGATCATCTCCTGTACTATGTCTGCAGTCTCTGACCATCTCCTGTACTATGTCTGCAGTCTCTGACCATCTCCTGTACTATATCTGCAGTCTCTGACCATCTCCTGTACTATGTCTGCAGTCTCTGACCATCTCCTGTAGTATGTCTGCAGTCTCTGACCATCTCCTGTACTATGTCTGCAGTCTCTGACCATCTCCTGTACTATATCTGCAGTCTCTGACCATCTCCTATGCTATGTCGGCAGTCTCTGACCATCCCTTGTAGCATGTCTGCAGTCTCTGACCATCTCCTGTAGCATCTCTGCAGTCTCAGACCATGCACTGTACTGTGTCTGCAGCCTCTGGCCCTATGGTGACGTTCAGGGGCCACACTAAGGGGCCCCCATATCATATAAGTCACCCTGTCTGTTGGTTGGACAATTGGAGGTTGAACAGGCAGAAAATATAACGCAAAAGGACTCAGAAAACCAAAAACTTCTGTGTTCCTGTTGGGGACGTGAGAGACATGAGAGTGTCATGCATATCATATGTGTCACTTGTCGTGTCATATGTGTGATACATGTTATATGTGTCCGACGTGTCACGAGTGTCACGTTTTATTTTCACACATTCCGGTTTCATTTCCCTGATCTGTGCCCCGCGTGCGGTTTCGGAGTGAAGTCTTTGCCATGGGAGCCTCGTCTCCATGATGTCATCTCTTGGAGGGTCAGGGAACCCGGCATGGGGTCTGAAGCCAGGCAGCTCCATTGTTTCCCGGCTTCCACGCCAGGCTGCTTCCTTTCACTTTCAGAGAACTTTCCTTTTCACAGAACCTTTCATTCCCTGACAGCCGTGATTCCTCCTCTTCCCTCCCCCGTCCAATCAGAGGACAGAGCTGATTTCCTGGCGGCCATTGTAGACTAATTAAAAAAAATGCCAGATCGTCCGTGACGCTGGACAACCTAGAAGCAGGGCAGAAATCATGCATGCCGCGTAGTCAGCGGTAGAAAATCATCTGTTTACTGGAAGACAACATGTGAGGTCAGGGCAGTGGCGTCACAAGGGGGGTGCGGGTGGGTGCCACCAAAGGGGCAACACCAAAAAGGGTAACAGTCACCCCCTATGAAATGTTGGGCATTTGGACGGAGAGCCCGACAGTGTCAGGAGAGAGGAGGTGACCCGGCGGCATACCTTATCCCGCCGGGTGAACGCCCCCTCCTCTCTCTCCCGGCGTCCATCACCAAGATGGCAGCCGGCAGGGCTCAAAAAGACCAGTGCGCATGCGCGATGACCTCACGGCGGGGTGTTACCCGGTCTCCGCCCCCGGGGCGACACCCAGCCTCGGGATGCCACTGACCCACCCATGAAGGCATTTTGATATTTGCATAACTCCTCCAGTGCAGAACAAGCGGCGGCTTCACCGCTGTACATTTAGCTCTGCTTGCCCACAGCAGGGCTAAAGGTAGAAAACAACGGGACCCGGAACTGCATGACCCGGGCACCGGGCGATAGGAATTCCACACCCCTGCTGCCCCTCTACTCCCTTCTGCCCCTCTACTCCCTGCTGCCTCCGAGACGGGGCCTCGGTTGGCATTGTGGGAAATCCGGCCCTGCTCAAAGCGTAGCAGTTGCCAATTTTCAGGTGATCTGACACTCAAACTTGAGACCCCAAAATAAAAAAAAGCAACAAGGAGACACATTTGGCACTTTTAGAGCTACAGCCAAACTTTATTTTAGTTTTGGATACAATGGAAAAGAGTTTGAATTTCTATCAAGTTCATAATGATGTCTGTATCCCCCTTGGGGAAATTTGCTATACTTCCTGTTCCAGAGGCAGAGGTAAGAGCAAATTCCCCCCTCCCCAATATTAGGGGAAATCCCACCTCACCGGTGTTGCCACTGGAAAGTTGTCTCTCTATTCTTGTTCTAGTGACAACTGCAAAATGTTTCATTTTCTGTTACTTTCCGGGGCCCATTCACACCAGAGTGTTGCGCTAAATGTAAGGTGCCATGGGTGTAGCGCACATGATCATGCATCACACCTAGCCTGTGGGACCATGTGCCAGGCGTGTTGCCATTCATTTGAATGCAGCCCAACACCACAGGTGTAGCGCAGACTATCACACATCACGCCTAGCATGCATGCGGTACCATGTGCCGGGCGTATTGCTGTACATTTAAATGCACCCCAACACCATGGGTGTAGCGCACATGGTCATGCATCACACCTAGCCTGTGGGACCATGTGCCAGGCGTGTTGCCATTCATTTGAATGCAGCCCAACACCACAGGTGTAGCGCAGACTATCACACATCACGCCTAGCATGCATGCGGTATCATGTGCCGGGCGTATTGCTGTACATTTAAATGCACCCCAACACCATGGGTGTAGCGCACATGGTCATGCATCACGCCTAGCATGCGGTACCATGTGCCAGGCGCGTTGCCATTCATTTGAATGCACCCCAACACCATGGGTGTAGCGCAGACTATCACACATCACGCCTAGCATGCGGTACCATGTGCCGGGCGTATTGCTGTACATTTAAATGCACCCCAACACCATGGGTGTAGCGCACATGGTCATGCATCACGCCTAGCATGCGGTACCATGTGCCAGGCGCGTTGCCATTCATTTGAATGCACCCCAACACCATGGGTGTAGCGCACATTATCACACATCACACCTAGCATGCGGTACCATGTGCCAGGCGTATTGCTGTTCTTTTAAATGCACCCCCAATATACTTGCTGGTGGCTGTGCCATGCAGTGCAAAGTAACATGCGGTACTGCTATACCTTGTGCTGCATTGTGGTAACAACGAAAAAGTATTGCATGCATGTTTTTCAACCCTTGTTGCATTTCAGTGCTGCTGAATCTCCTGCAGCCACTTCCTGTCTGGATGCACTGCTGCATGATATTTCTTAGGGTGGGTTTCCTGATGGTGACAACAGTAAACCTTGCCGGTGTTCTATCAAACTCTGTGACTGCGTTAGAATGTGTGACCGGTGACGCGGTTACACATTTTGACCTAATCCCGCCCAGTTTTTCGGCGGTGGAATGTGTGACCGGTCACGTGGTCACACATTTTAACGTGATCCCGCCCACTTTTTCGGCGGTGGGATATGTGACCCGCAAAGAGTGAAGAATTCCAGCTGTTCCAGGGCAGATCGGCATCGCAGATGGTATGTGCAGGAGAACCGATCTGCCCTGGAACAGCTGATCGGTCCTGAAATGTCACTTCTCTCTGACTCTGTGACTGCGATCTCACATTCCACAAAGTCAGAGAGAAGTGACATTTCAGGACCGATCAGCTGTTCCAGGGCAGATCGGTTCTCCTGCACATACCATCTGCGATGCCGATCTGCCCTGGAACAGCTGGAATTCTTCACTTTTTGCAGGTCACATATTTAACCGCCGAAAAAGTGGGCGTGACTACGTTAAAATGTCAGCAAAATTTCTACACTTTTGCTGACATTCGCGGCGCCATCCGCGGTCACTGCGAGCACCCCCCCCTACAAGGGACATATCATAGTTACATAGTTACATAGTTACATAGTTACATAGTATTTGAGGTTGAATAAAGACATTAGTCCATCAAGTCCAACCTATTAGGATCTCATTCTAGGAGTACCTGTACCCCTGTATATTACGGTCCCTTAAGAAATCGTCCAAAAGTTTCTTGAACAATTCCACATTATTTGCTGAAATCACCGCCTGTGGCAGTGAGTTCCAGACCCTAACTGATCTTACTGTGAAGAACCCCCTTCGCCCCTTGTGCTGGAATTTTTTTTCCATCAATTTTAGGTGGTGGCCTCTAGTTTTTGTAACGGAGTTAATTTTAAACAGTTTATCGCTAATGTTGCTACCACCATTAAACATTTTGTACATGGAAATCATATCCCCCCTTAATCTCCTCACCTCTAATGTGAACATGTTTAAATTTAGTAGCCTCGTCTCGTAGCTCTGGTCCTCCATACCCCTAATTAGTTTGGTTGCCCTTCGCTGGACTTTTTCCAACTCAAGGACATCTTTTCTTAGTACTGGTGACCAGAACTGGAGTGCGACAAGGAATATCGGTAAGGAGTGCGACAAGGATAGTACTTATACGTTAAAATGTGTGACCACGTGACCGGTCAGACATTCCAACCCAGTCACCATCTTTGATAGAACACCTGCATAACGTGTGCTGAAAGGGCCACTTTGAAGCCCATGTGACAGGGTGACAACGGAAGGGTGACAACGGAAGAGCACAACTGTGAAACAGGTACGGAGCGTTGTCACCCTATAACAGGAAGTGCCTGAACAAGGACCATCATTGTAACATCACTTTATTGGAAGCTGCAGATTTTAAAAAGATTCAAAATGACATTAAAATGTCGCAAATCACATGAAACTTTTCCTGATCGGTTTTACACCTGCGGTCGGAGTTTGTTTATTGGTTGTGTTTCCTTTAGAACGATTACAATACAACGGTAACAAATGTTGCCATGGTGTTATCTCAGCGTATCGATGTCCTCGGCGTCACGCGGGGCGAACAATCCAACAAAATGACAGAAATATTTTGAGGAAAACGTATCCGTGTTTTGTAAACGCGCTCAGACTTAAATGTGCAAATACACCAAAACAGACAATCCGGCCCCAGCGTGTCAGCGTGCACCTGTGACTCGTGCGGTCCCCCGGCGTACAGCTCTGCGTTCTGCCTCCCCTTTCCTATTTTCTACACCCCCCCGCCGACACCCCCTCCTTGCCCCCTGCTCCTCATTGATATGCCTCAGGGGCACAATAGAGGGCCTGGGAAGCTCTGACTTTGCAGCATTCAATGCACAGCCTCCCTATTGTCTGCCCAGCAGAAGTTATTCATACTGGGGGTCCCCCCTCCTCACCCCCCTCTTCACTAGGGATGAAGGACCATTCACGTGAAACCTGTTCCTATTGGACGGAGGAGATGAGCCTGCTTGTGGAGCCATTCAAGAGCCAGCGGTGAGGAGATTTCCATTTACTAATTGCCTGATTTCAGGAAATAGATTAGGAAAGGGTTAAATCTCCTTTTATATGTAGGAAAGTGTTACATCTCCCATTATATTATGAAAGGGTTAAATCTCCCTTTATATTTAGGAAAGTGTTACATCTCCCATTATATTATGAAAGGGTTAAATCTCCTTTTATATTAGGAAAGAGTAAAATCTCCCTTTATATTAGGAAAGGGTTAAAACTCCTTTTATATTAGGAAAGGGTTAAATCTCCCCTTCTATTTAGGAAAGGGTTAAATCTCCCTTTATATTAGGAAAGGGTTAAATCTTCCTTTATATTAGGAAAGGGTTAAATCTCCCTTTATATTTAGGAAAGGGTTAAATCTCCCTTTATATTAGGAAAGGGTTAAATCTCCCTTTATATTAGGAAAGAGTTAAATCTCCCTTTATATTTAGGAAAGGGTTAAATCTCCCTTTTTTTGCTGTATCCTTCCCACTGGGGAGAGTTCAGGAAGTGAGAGGAAATTTCTCCGAAGGGAATTCCCTATGATCAGCGCAATGTTTCCATTGGAAGATTTCCTCTCTTCCCGTTCCAGCGACAGTTGTAAGTCTTTAAATGGTGCGGATATTGGGGAGAAATGGGTGCGGTCACTGAGGGGTGTGGTCACTGTGGGGCGCTGTAAAGCTTTCTCGCACAGGGCGCCTAAAGGCCTAAGGCCGGCCCTGCTGAGGAGCATAAGGAATAAGTATTTCTGTCCTGTGCTCCTCAGCGCCATCTAGTGGCCAAAATGTATCACTACATCACACTACATTCACACTGGGGGGGGGGAAATATGTATCAAGATCGTTTGTTTGCCGGATTATTCACCCAAAACGAACGTTCACAGATTTTCGCCGGGTGAGGGGCCCTCCGAATTGTTTATAACTAGACCTCTGTATGTGTATTTCCCGTGTTTCGTGCATATAATTGACCTGTAAAAGTCTCCAAAAGCCCTGAGACCGCTGCCGGGTTCCACCATCTTAGATGCGATGTCAGCGGACTCAGAGCTATCACCCTTTAGGCCCCATTCACACTGAGCGATCTATCGCGTGGTAATCCGCGCGATATCGCGGATATTTATCCGCGCGATATCGCTCTCCAATGCATCTCAATGGGGCTCTGTCCGTCGATGTCGCGGGTCGTGCGTCGCTACAGCAGGACCCTTTTTGGAGCGGATTTTGCCGCGATTCTAGGTTGCTCAATGCAACCATTTGCGCAATATCGCGTGACAAACGCGCGAATCGCTCAGTGTGAATGGGGCCTTAGTATTCCGCTGGGCAAAGAAGGAGGGGGGGGGGGGAGAGCCATCTTTGTTCAGGCGTCATCCAGGGGGGGGTCACCATCTACTTCCTGAACTGAGATGCCGGCTCAAGAGATCAGCCCCCTGCTGCAGCCTCTCACCTAGCTGCGGTTGCAGTCCGATCAGCGTGGGGACGGGGAGACTGGCGGACGTGGCACCTTATCTAGAGTGACAACACTCCCTGAGTGGCCCCTAAGCAGGAACAGTTTTGTCGTCATAAGAAGCATAAGCCTTGTGGACTTCATGTCCTAGGGTTCAACACTGCTTCTGCTTAGGAAGCCCCCCAAGAAGTGTTGTCATTATGCAGGTCATATAACCTGGTGCTTCTGCCAGTTTCTCGACTTCCTGTCCTAGAGTGACAACACTCCCTGAGTGGCCCCGAAGCAGGAGCAGTGTTGACATCATTAGAAGCATGCTCCCTGTGGACTTCCTGTCCAAATGTGACCACACTGCTCCAGGGGGGTCACCATCTACTTCCTGGACTGAGATGCCGGCTCAAGAGATCAGCCCCCTGCTGCAGCCTCTCACCTTGCTGCGGTTGCAGTCCGATCAGCGGGGGACGGGGAGACTGGCGGACGTGGCGCCTTATCTAATGTGTGAATTGGCGCACGTGTCCGCGTGTTTTTTCCTTGGTGACATACAACCGTTCAGAATGCGATGGGGGGAGGGGACGGCGCGTGACGCGGACATAGAAGAGGAAGAACGTGACATTGTTTTTTGAGGTTAACTAACATTCTTTCCATAATGTGCGTCCCTCTCTCTCTGCGTGATGACGGCTGTAATCTTCCCTCAGCGGCAGCCGGAATAATGGCGGCATTGTGGCATCAAAAGGTCGTCTACGGCTCATTAGCACATTCCAGCTGGGTGGGCAGTTTTTTTCCGTGACTCAGATGGCGCTCGCGGCGCAGCGAGGGTCCATCCATCCGACGGTCGGCCTCACCCATTATACTTCACCGGGATGCCACCATAATTATAGTCCCTCGCAATCACATTTCAGTCAGGCTCCCAACGTCTGCACTGCAATTATTCCCAATGCGCTCGCTCTGACATCCTCCCCCGATGGCGCCCGCGCGCGTCACCACCCGATCGCACGCTGTCCCCATTTCCAGTGCGTCTAAACCTAAAAATCATAAAATAAAATGGGTCACCCTCCACCTGTTCCAGTGGTGTCATTCTTTGCTGTTGTCATTCTGCCAGTTTCTCGACTTCCTGTCCTAAGGTGACAACACTCCCTGAGTGGCCCCCAAGCAGGAGCAGTGTTGACATCATTAGAAGCATGCTCCCTGTGGACTTCCTGTCTAAATATGACAACACTGCACCTGATTAGGAAGCCCCCCAGGAAGCGTTGTCATCATGCAGGTCTTTTAACCTGATGCTTCTTCCAGTTCCTCAACTTCCTGTCCTAGAGTGACAACACTCCCTGAGTGGCCCCTAAGCAGCAGCAATTTTGACGTCATAAGAAGCATGATCCTTGTGGACTTCCTGTCCTGGGGTGACAACACTGCTCCTACTTAGGATGCCCCCAAGAAGTGTTGTCATTATGCAGGTCTTTTAACCTGGTATGCTTCCAGTTTCTCGACTTCCTGTCCTAAGGTGACAACACTCCCTGAGTGGCCCCCAAGCAGGAGCAGTGTTGACATCATTAGAAGCATGCTCCCTGTGGACCTTCTGTCCAAATATGACCACACTGCTCCTGCTTAGGAAGCGGCTCTAAAAGTGTTGTCATTATGCAGTTCTTTAACCTGGTCGTTCTTCCAGTTCCTCAGCTTCCTATCCTAGGGTGACAACACTGCTCCTGCTTAGGAAGCCGTTAAGCAAGTCTTGTCAGTTCGGAGATTCTGCCAGATCCTCCGCTTCCTGTCCAAGGGTGACAACACTGCTCCTGCTTAGGAAGCCGTTAAGCAAGTGTTGTCAGTTCAGAGATTCTGCCACTTCCTAAAATTCCTGTCCAAGGATGACAACGCTGCATGAGCAGCTCCTAAGCAGTAGCAGTGTTGTCATCGTAGGACGCATGCTAACCGTGGACTTCCTGTCCTAAGGTGACAACATTGTTCCCGTCGCTTCCGCTGTATATTATCAGGATTGTATCCGCGCAGAACTTGTGAAGTTCATTTAAAGTCCTCGTCAGATCTGCAGCGCGCCCCCTACGCGCTCCGATATTTCTTTGCCGGCTTCTTGCTGTTCCGTGTTCCCGCTTCTCGCCCCCCCGGCACTTTACGGGAAGGCTCGCTGTGCAGGTCTCCGGGAGCGGCAGGGAACGGCGCCAGCACTTTATCGTCATGGCAACCCCCCAAAAAGCTTTAAAGTCTTGACAAACACGTCGAATTTTAGCTTTATTGAGCCGCCGCGCGTCGACTGCCAGGAAATGACCACCGGGAGGGTTCTACGCGGACCGAAAATATAAACAATAACCGTTCCAGAGGCGGAAGCGTGAATCAAACAGCGTCCGCGGAGCGTCCGCGTTGTGCCTGGCGAGCGATCGGGTTTCGGTTGTCGTTTCCGCAGCTCCGGATACAGAATGGAGGAGACTTGTCTCTCATATTGAGCATCATCATCATCCGTAGACGGCGCCGGTCCCGGATTTCGCGACTCTGGGAGCTCATTGCCGATAGACATGCGCAGGGCAAAAAAAAAATTGTTTCGGCAACGAGCCTCCGAATCCGAAACCGCACAAAGAAACTGCAGAACGAGCGGCGTCCGCCAGCGCGTTCTGCGCATGTGTGCTGCCATTTTGGACTGTATCTTGGTATACACCAAGATGGCGGCACCCGAATATGTAGGCGTCGCCATCATGGTGCATACCAAGATATACTCCAAAATGGCGGAGTGCATTCACAGAACACGCCAGCGGCCGATTTGGCCCGACGCTCACTCTGCGAATTACGTCATCCCATGACGTGGCGTCGTGTCACGTTATGCACCCCCGACCTCCAAGACGGTGTCGCGCATGTGCTGAGCGCGCCAGATGCCGATTTAGCCCGCCGCTCGTTCTGCGAGTAACGTCACCGATGACGTGGCGTCGTGTCACGTTATGCACTCCGACCTCCAAGATGGTGGTGGGCATGCGCAGAAAACGCCAGCCACGTCGCTGTGACAGGGGTCGTAGGCCTCTCGCACACGGGCGCCCGCAATTCGCGCCCGGCACCCTCGTGCGCCCGGGTGCCCATTGTGATCAAAGTACAGTTGGCCCCACAAATCCAAAAAATTGTGGGAGGATGCAGCGACCCCGCTGCCGCTAACCAGCAACAGATGCAGAGCATGCGGGGACTTGCAGTCCCTCAGCACCAGCTTTGTCATGTCACAGATATTAGGGAACGTCAGCCAATGACATCCCGCCGATCATGTTACCAGCCATAGAAAGGATACAATGTAGCCCCCTCCCCTCCCCCCTCAGCAGTTCTATGAACACTCTGTGACAATATGCTTCCTGGAAGTATTGGCAGAACACAAATTGCAGCCTTTCCAGCCAGCGATTGCTTTTTGCTCGGCGAGCGCGCCTCTGCCAGCCCCGCTGGTGACACATTTCAAGAGAAACATCCACAGCTCCACCACCGAGCTGTGATTAGTCAGCCGGAGCTGTGCGTGACGGTGGAACCAGCCGCCACCGCCGCGTTCCGGGGTGACAATTAATGCCGATCACCAAAGTCTCGTGTCAGCTCTGACATGTTCATGACATTTCATAAATCCCCGGTGGTCCTGCCATGGAGGTGCTTGTTCATGCACTTCCTGTTATAGGGTGACAACGCTCTGTCCTTGTCTCCTTATTGTGCCTCTGCGTTGTCACCTTGTCACATGACACACATTCACAAGCATGTCTGGCCGGTCCAGAGCAATGATGTGCAGCCGATGCCGGAGTGAGTGCATAAAGACAGTAAAAAAAACAGTGGCTGAAAGCAGCTGGAGGAGATCAGCAGCACTGAGATGGGGAAAAGAATGAAAAAAAAAGATATAGAGAGGATTTTATGGGAAACAATGACATACAAAATGTCATCCAGTTCGGGTTTACATCTGCTTCAACCAGAGGTGTCTCCGGGCTGGGTGTCACTGACTGGGACGTCATCACGCATATTGTTAGGCACATGCGTGATGTTATCAAGCACTCACGCGCACTTTACTGCCAGCAGCACTCCCGGTGATGGACGCCGGCACAGAGGAGGGGACGTTCATGCGGCGGGATAAATAATGCCACCGTGTCCCCTCCTCTCTCATGCAGCTGTTAGGCTCTCGGTCCTTGCCAATCATTTTTGGTGTCAGCCCCTCTGATGGTGTCACCAGGTGCCCCACCCCCCCTTGTGACGTCACTGGTAGTATTGCCACCTGCCCCGGATTCGTCCCCGGACAGTCCGGGTTTTGAGTCCTGTATGTACTGTTCCCTTGTTTCGGGCCAGCTGACACCCAGACGCAGCACATACAGGACTCAAAACCCAGACTGTCCAGGTGAATCCGGGACAGGTGGCAACCCTAGAACTCACTGGCAACCCTTTACCACCTCTTCCTCCCGGCCCTTTAACTGACTCATAATGCTGGGAGGCGGAGTCCTGATCATGTGACCGCTGTGGATGGCTGTCATTGGGCAGAACAATTACTGATTTCATGAACCAGTGTAAAAATTAGTCAGATTTTGATATACGGCATTGCGAGGCGATATAAGAATCAAAAAACAAGTATTTGGAGACTCTGGCGCCTTTGCACATGGCTTTGTTTATCAACAAAACCATGTGATCAGCTGACAGGGCAATCACATGACTCTGTTTATTAACAAAACCATGTGATTGTGATCAGCTGACAGGGCAAAACAAATGACAAAAGCACTCAACAATTTGTCACCAACTATACAGCAAGGTGCACACGGCGCCTTGGCGCGGCTGTGCGGCTTTCACATTTGCTGCAGAAGACGTGTATCCAAACCTCTGTTATTGACCTTTGTGATGAGACAAGTTTTTTTACATGCTGACTTGTGAGTGTGCCATGATGCCTTTCTACTGTCAGCTGACAGGGCAATCACATGACTCTGTTTATTAACAAAACCATGTGATCGTGATCAGCTGACAGGGCAAGCACATGGCTTTGTTTATAAGCAAAGGGTGAGGGTTATGGTTTCCAGGTACAATGACAGGTCCAGCACAGGTGAAAGGAGCTTTTGTAACCCACATGAGCCATTTATAGCCCAAAGCCCCTAAAATCCACCTACATGTTTCCTTCCTCATTGACTCCACTTCCTGTCACCTAATAATGAAAGTTTGGAGGAAAACTACCAATTTTCATCCTACCTAATGGCAATGATAAATGAAAGGACGGTTCACAGTAGGATGAGATACATTCTTCAGGGCCAAAAATGTTCAGGGTCAAATCAGCAGCTCCAGGGACTGTCTGCAAGGCCACAGCGCCCCCTGCTGTCCACACGCAGGCTTGCAGCACTGGGATTGCCATTTAGGTCTACAGCATGTAAACTTCCCGCTCAACCTTTATAAACCTGCAGCATTCATGAAAATAATGCCAGTCATCACTTCGCAAGCGCCGACCTGCAGTGCTGGGAAGTGGTATTGGGACACAGCGCCACCTGCTGTCTTCATTCCGCAAGCTCAGGCTCCCCTACTGGAATTGCTGCAACGACACAGCGCCACCTGCTGCCTTCACTCCGCAAGCTCAGGCTCCCCTACTGGAATTGCTGCTACGACACAGCGCCACCTGCTGTCTTCACTCCGCAAGCGCCGCCCTGCAGTGCTGGGAATTAGTATTGGGACACAGCGCCACCTGCTGCTGGGAATTAGTATTGGGACACAGCGCCACCTGCTGCCTTCACTCCGCAAGCTCAAGCTCCCAGTACTGGAATTGCTACGAGGACACAGCGCCACCTGCTGTCCAGTCAGTGCTCACAGCGCGATGATATCTGCAATCGGCAGCCCTGCTGGGGAGCGCCGAATGATCGATGGGTGTCATGTCTGCAGACTGGTGAGCACGTTGTTGTTGCTGCTGCTGGGGACACTCTGTTCTTTCACTTTATCATTTGCATTCATTTATCAGCTCTGGGTCTGTAGAAGGAGGACGGTTTTTGCCCCCTCTGAGTTCCCTGAAGGGGCTCTGACTGGTATTATTGGGGTACAGCTGACACTTACCTTATGAGTGCCATTGGCAGCAGTGCTAGCTGCTCCTGGCTGCCATAATTTGTCCCTGGAAGTGTCCCTGGTGTTGGTTTCACTTCAGTGTACCGTAGACCTTTCCTTCGCTGGCCATTGTTATGTACTTGGGCTCTTTTGACGTTAGACACACTTGTGAATGGTGCCTGAAACATGACACTGTCAGAGCTTTGGTTTGTTTATTTATAGGCATGTATTGCATAGGCAGGAGCTGGGTTTAAAGGACCGCATGGTTGTGTAGCATACAATGAGCGCTCATAGACTTACACATCCTCAATGGATATACACTGCAAATGCTGATCAATGTGAATTAGAATATTATATATTCTGCTCTGTCCTGGCAGCTGGGAATGTCCCTGGAAATGGATATTGAACTAATCACTTTATATGGACTTGTCCTTTAAGAAGGGGCAAATCGTAGACAGCTGGCATTTCTGTACTGATGGACCCGTAGTAGGATTGTACCCCTTTTGTCACAAGGACAGGAAGTGACGATAAATCTTCCCCCAACAAGGGACATCCGACAGAGGATCTAACCCTCCCCCGCTGTACTAGGTGACAGGTAGTGATGGGCTGGGGCGTGTTCGCAGCTCCATGCGCCGAGCCCGCCAGGAAGCTGACAGCGCCAATCACAGGCACTGAGACATATCCCGATTTCTGCAGCTGCGGACCGGGAAAATGTCTCAGTACCTGTGAAGAACAGCTCTGGCCAAACCCCCGGAGCCTGGGAGGTCAGATGTGCGGAGCCTGGGAGGTCAGATCTGCTTTTGTTGTCAATGGAAACACATTGGCTCTCAAGACTGGCCAGCTACTACACCCTGTATGTGCCAAAAAACAGGCCAACCTCAAATACTATGTAACTGTGCAGGAACTATTAAAAACTA
>NW_017306456.1:872739-877361 GCF_000935625.1 Nanorana parkeri
ATATATATATATATATACATGCACACAGACACACAAAGGTTGATCTTGGCGGACCTTTGTCTTTATTCAACCTCAAATACTATGTAACACCTGCTCCCAGTGCCTGAAACATGATGCCACCAGAGCTTCTGTTTATCAACTTCCCTTAACCACTTGAGGATTTTGAATGTCAGAAATACGTCCTAAAAAACTTCAACAAGGACACATCTTTTACGTCCAGCTCCTCTCCCCCTGCCACCCCTCTCCCCACTGCTATTAGTGGCTGTCAAAATGACAGCCGGTGATTGCTTTGAATTACATAGAATGTCAGAAAGCAGTCGGAACTACAAGTGTCATTAAAAGAGAACTATGGGGGTCAGTGCTTTTCCCCATAGTTCTCCTTAGGGTAATAGAGGACATATACTAGCGTCCTCCCGTCACCCTGAGCTCAGTATACCGCAAGCTACAGCTCGCGGTATACTGAGACCGCTGCAGCCGGGACGGATCCTGACATTACTGTCGAGATCCACCCAGCTGCGTGAGTGACAGCTGGCTCTGCCTATCTCGAGGTACCCGCCCCGTCCGTTTCTTCCAGTCAGCGCTGGATGATCGGGGAGGGGGGGGAATCCCTGCAGGTAGCCGTAAGTGACAGTCACGGCTCTCTGCAGGGACATGATCGGAAAGTGAGCGAGCGACGGTATGTGTTCACTCACTTCCGGGTCTATTGAGCCGACGTGTGACAGTTTCATTGTCACACGTCGGCTCCAACTGTGAGGCTAAGTGATTTTCACTCACCTCATAGTTCTCCTTTAAGTAAATACAATGTATCGTTCCTTTGTATTTACTATTCCATTCATATATAAATCCAGGCCCATATGGGAAAAAGTCAAAATGTATCTGCTCCATAAGGGGTGGGTGCTGAACCGCTTTGCACCGTTCAGGGCTCATGTCCCACTGATATTCACTACGGCATTTCCCAGCAGTTTCTTCCTTTGTCCCACCTACTACCAGGATACCTGGTGTCGGTGAAGCCTAAAAGGTGCAGTGACCTTGTGCCATGCGACTACCAATTGGATGCTAGGCCTGAGCACTGTCACTTGGGAGGAGGTCACATGCTCAGCCATACCTGGAAGCACTGGGTATTTTTGCAGTGACTGCAGTAGAGGAAGGAATGGCGGGGAAGCGCTGGAGAGGCGAGTATCAGTAGGGTACCTGTTAGTTTGAAACCTTAAAGTAGAACTATGAGGTGCGTGCTTTTCAGTCATCCTCATAGTTCTAGCCGACCTGTGACAATGAGACTGTCACAGGTCGGCTTAGTAGATCAGGAGGTGAGCGAACATATACCGGCGTTCGCTCACCTCTCGATCCTGTCACGGCTCTCTACAGGACAGGTGAGGGGCTGGATTCCCCGCTCCGATCCTCCAACGCTGACTGGCGGAAACGGACGGAGTAGGGGGCGGGTACAGCTGGCTCTGCCTCTAGATAGGCAGAGCCAGCTGTCACTCACGCAGCTGGGCGGATCCAGACATAATTGTCGGGATCCAATTCAGCTGCGGCATCTCAGTATACGGTGAGCTGTAGTTCGCAGTATACTGAGCTACGGGTGACGGGAGGACGCTAGTTTGTGTCCTCCCGTTACCCTAAGGAGAACTATGGGGAAAAGCCTTAACCACATAGTTCTCCTTTAAGTCCTGACCGGGTCTTCATTTTTTTTTCTTTGTGTGCACTGCATGCTGCTTACGCTCCCGACGTCTGTAAAATGCCAAGGATGGCGCAGGGTGCCATGATGATGTGCGCATGCAGTGGTGACCACCAATGGCCAGACACGGTAAAAATGGCTGGAGGAAGGCTGATCTAGAGGTAAGTCTGCCAAACTTGCACATGATGGTGAGGACTCCCCTCTCAGCAGATGGTTTAGCTTTTAAAGGAAGCTTGCCTTTCACTGACCTCCATCTGAAAATGCCATCCAGGTGCCTGTCAGCGGTCCCTCTACTTCCCAATCAATGCACCAGAACCCGCCCGCAGCTTTTAATTTTTGTTCTATATTCCAGGTTCATCGTCTGAGGTCGGTGGACAACCTGTTCGTTATAGTTCAGGAATTTTCAGATTTCCCCTTCAAGGCCTCGAAGGTCAGTCCAAGAACGAAGTTCCGATCCCATGGGGGGGGGACAATTTTATAAAATATAAGTCTAGTGTTACCGCCGTCACCTTTATAACAGTGATGTTGTGTGTCTTTGTAGGAAGATGCTCTGGAGGACTTTAAAGAACTGGCTTCGAGGCTGCACTGGGAGAAGGCCTTGAAGACCTGGGAGCTCAACAACAACCTAAAGAAGAAGAAAAGGAAAAAAAAACCTGACAAGGAGCGCAAACTGCAGGCGGCGGCGGCCCCTGCCGCTGATGGGAAGGCGGCGGCTGACAAAGAGACGGTGGCCTCACCTGCAGCAAGGGAGGAGTCTTACAGCTTAGACCAACAGGTGGCGGAGAGCTCGGAGGCTTCGGCTGAGGATCTCAGTCCTGAGGCTTCATCAGAAGACGGTGTGCTGGGCGTTGGAGGGGACGGCGCCAGGGAGGAGACCGGCAGTGTCCTGAAATTCCGTGTCACCTGTAACCGAGCCGGAGACAAGCACAGCTTCACGTCGAACGACGCCGCCAGGGATTTCGGTGGAGCGGTACAGGATCACTTCCAGTGGAAGGCCGACATGACCAACTTTGATGTGGAGGTGTGTGTATGGCGGCCAACTTGTGCCGTGAACAACGGTGACACACGTATGAAGCCACTTTTAGGAAAGGGTTAAAACCAATGTCGGTTTATTTTTTGCTGTCAGTGTGATTTTTTTTTTTCCCCCCTCACTTCCTGCCCTGAAGACCCAACAGGAAGTTAGAGGAAACCTCACCAAAGTGGGGTGAATTCCCCTTTTTTTGGAGAGTTGTCACCAGGACAAATGTCCCCATCGGAAGATATCCATTCACCTGCTGTCCCGGTGACAACTGGTCATTTTTGGCTCTTCCCATCACGTTCTGTCACTGATAATGGTCACCAGGACAAATATAGCGGGCACGCTTGTGACAGGGGTGCTAACCCTTCCCTACTCCATCCAAAAATAGGGGAAAAAACTTTTGGCTTCATGCACAATTTTACATTATGAGAAGCTGAAGTTTATTCTGCTTTTATTTAGCCTTCCCTGGTTCCTCCTCTCCTAGTTTCTCCACCCCTTCTGCCTCCTGCAAGTCCTTTGGGCCAGTGAAGCAACCCATTATAGTACTGGGCCAATAGAAATGTATGAGGGGCTGGAAGGATTCCCAGAGCACTATGGGGGGTTTTCCAACGAGAGTGCAGAGTAGAAGCTTCCTTTTAGACACTTTCTCTCTCTAATTGACACTTTGAACTGTCTAAAAGGAGTAAGGGGAGGAGCCACTTATTCACTTCTGCATATAAATTACAGCTTTAGGCCCCATTCACATGGGGGGTGTTGCCCCGTATAGAGTGAAAAGACGTTCTTTGGTGTGGCTGGAGCTTTAGGAAGAAGCATGCAGGCAGCTCATGTAACTCTATGAAGACTCAGGAGCTGTGCACCCTCACACGTTGCTTCGCACAGCTCCGAGTTTTGACAGGTGCACATAGACAGTGTAAGGACCTGGATCCATCATATCTGCATCCAAGACCATACACTGTCTGTGTGCGGCCGTCAAACTCTGAGCAGCGCGTGAGGGCGCACAGCTCCTGCACCTTCATAGACTTACATGAGCTGCCCACAGCTCTGAGTGCGGGAAAAATTGGCTCTTCCTGCTGTACAGGACAAGGAGAAGGAGTGAATGGAGCCGATGATGCTAAAAAACATTTTTTTGTTTTCAGCAGAGAAGAGAAGGATTGTGGGGAAAATGTGAAAAGGAGTCTAGAGCTCCACCTACTGGCTTCATGTGGAACTACAAGCGATCCATATTTACCTAGCAAATAAAAAAAAGAAGGAAAAATACACTTTAAATTGTATTCTTTAATTGTAACATTATGAATATACTGTGTGTGTGTGTGTGTGTGTGTGTGTATATATATATATACACAAAACGATTATATATTCCCTTTAAATTCATTAAAATTGCGTTAGAAATGTTGTAACAAGAAGGGGGCGGGGTCTTCGCTTGCCTTTCTCTCCCCGTTTGCAGTTTCTGGCTTTATGTTCCTCCAGGTTCTCCTGAACATCAGTTACAATGAGATGTTGGTGGGAATCGCGCTGACGGAGGAGAGCCTGCACCGGCGAAACATCACGCATTTCGGGCCCACCACGCTGCGCTCCACACTCGCCTACGGCATGCTCAGGTGGTCCCCAAACTCCTTTTCAGCCCCATCTTTTACTAATTGAGATGTCCTCTTACCTTATTGCTGCGTCCTTTGTTTTCCAGACTGTGTGACCTGGAGCCGTCCGATGTCATAGTGGATCCGATGTGCGGGACGGGAGCCATCCCTATAGAGGTAACATCTTGTCAATGGGCCCCGTTTGACACAGTGCTCTGCGGTGCTTATGACCACACCGGAGTCTTCCTTTAATGCACTTTTTTTGTTGTTTATAGCCCCACATTTTAGATGTTTGCTTGACAATGCTTTAAAATACCTTTTTTTTTTTTTTTTTTTTTTTTTTTTTTTTTTT
>NW_017306456.1:878481-879187 GCF_000935625.1 Nanorana parkeri
TTTTTTTTTTTTTTTTTTTTTTTTTTTTTTTTTATTATCAATGAAAATGCTGCTTCCTGAGCTAACACTGCAGAGCTCAGTGTTGGCAGAGCTGAGTAACAGCCACACCCCTCATCACAAGCACCCTCACACAATGAGGTTGTTTGCAATCAAACTTTATTGCAAAACCTTACCCGCTTCTGCTCTGTAGATACTCTTTAGATAAGTCAGGCCTTTGCAGTAAGCTTTGCTTCTCTTTTAGGGTGTGAGCGAGTGGCCCGCCTGTTTCTTTGTCGCCGGCGACAACAGCCGCAACGCAGTGAACAGAGCTGCTAGCAACATCTGCTCCCTGCTGAAGAAGCAGCAAAATTCGGAGAGGTGAGTGTTACACAAGTCACGTATTTTATTCATATGGAAGCTGCCAAATGCTGCAATTCCTATGGGGAGATATGGACCTTGAAGGCTGCCAGGAGTGCGGCTCCCGATAGGAATGAATGGGGCTGCTGGGCACATGTGCAGGGTGAAGAGGACCCGGTGGAGACGCTTTTGGAAGAAAAGTGCAGGACTGTGCAGTGGAAATTGCTGGAACGGGGACAGAGGTATGTATGGGATTAGTTGGGCTGTACCTGGGGAGGAGGGGGTCCAATCTTTGCAGCTCCCGGGGAGGAGGGGGTCCAATCTTTGCAGCTCCCGGGGAGGAGGGGTCCAATCTTTGCAGCTCCCGGGG
>NW_017306456.1:883579-886299 GCF_000935625.1 Nanorana parkeri
CAGCTCCCGGGGAGGAAAGGGGGGGGCGTGTCCGATCTTAGAAGCTCCCGGGAATCCCTGTCCTTTCTTGTGCCGGCTGTCTGCGACCAGGGATCCAGCTCTGAGCTCAAACAATCAGCTCCTGGCCGTCCAATCCAGGGGAGCACATTCTGGAAGCGAATGTAATGTTCCACTGACTATTTTTTTCCCCGCTGTTCATCACAATGTAGTGGTGACAAGGGAGCAAAGCTGTGAAAATTACAGGAAAAAGCATTTTTGTTTTAAAAATTTTTTCCCAATAAAAACCAAGGGTAAAAAGTAGGAATGCACCGATACTGTTTTTTTCCCGCTGTCGGGTACCAAAATATTTTTTTTCCGTTACTCGCCGATACTGAATATCGATACTGGAAGTCCCATTTAAGGAGAACTATGAGGGGCGTGCTTTTCACTCACCTCATAGTTCTAGCCGACCTGTGACAATGAGACTGTCACAGGTCGGCTCAGTAGATCGGGAAGTGAGCGAACACATACCGGCGTTCGCTCACCTCTCGATCCTGTCACGGCTCTCTGCCGTGACAGGGGAGGGGCTGGATTCCCCTCTCCCCGCTCCGATCCGCCAGCGCTGACTGGCGGAACGGACGGGGGAGGGGGCGGGTACAGCTGGCTCTGTCTTTAGATAGGCAGAGCCAGCTGTCAGTCAATTGTCGGGATCCGCTTTAGCTGCGGCGTCTCAGTATACCGCGAGCTACATCTCGCGGTATACTGAGCCTAGGGTAACGGGAGGACGCTAGTTTGTGTCCTCCCGTTACCCTAAGGAGAACTATGGGGAAAAGACAACCCCATAGTTCTCCTTTAAGGAAGCCGGGCGGTGTGTAATAACTCGCCACCCGGCTACCTGATTAGCAGGGAAGTCGTCTTCATGCTCCCTCGTCACCAGGTGATGAGGAAGCATGGAGCCGGTCAATCCGGAAGACGGGGCGGGTCATGACTCGCCGCCTGTCTTCCTGATGGGTCCAGAAGCTGACAAATCAGTAAGCCAGGTGGCGAGTCATTGCACAGCGCCCGGCTTCCTGATTGGTTAGAGATACCACTGAGCGCTCTCTGTGTATGTGTACAATCAATGGATTTTCTTTGTTTACACAGCGCCACCCAGGGGCTGCCCATAGATACTGCACAGTGGGACATTTCCAGACTGCCCCTGAGGAGCGGGAGCGTGGATGTCATAATTACAGACATGCCTTTTGGAAAGAGGTGAGAGAGAGAGAGAGAGAGAGTGAGTGTCAGCCATGGCAAAGGTTCCGATTACAGCTTTCATTTTATTAGAGTTCATGGCGGGATACAAGACTTCTGCAGATACACAGCCTGATGGAAGAAAGCGGTGCAACGGTTTAAAGTGGATCTATACCCCAAACTTTTACTTTTTAGCTATGAATACAGTATTAGAACCCCTCTCAGGTTTTGCTACTCAAGGAAGCTCCGTTGGAATGATTCTACTGCTTCCTGTCTAATATAAGCTTGTCCCTGGGACAGGAAGTGATGGATAATCTCTCTAACAGCAACACCAACAGGAGTATAATGTTTTTTATTAACTTAACAAGGAGAATGCTGAAACCTCGGTCAACTTTTTTTTATTGTTGTCTGGTGCAGATTTCCCCTCACTTCCTGGCTGGTAAAAGGACAGGAAGTGAGGGAAAATCTCTTTAACAGAGTCCCGGGATAACAGTAAAACCTGACAGATTCCAACAGAGTATAAAGGGTAATAGTAATACAGTATATAGGGTATGGATACACTTTATGCATATGGAAACCCAATTACTACAATTTTATGAGCTTTAAAATGTAGTTTCCAGTATTTTTAAATCTGCAACTTTCATTAAAAAATAAATCCCTGTTGATCCTGCCATGAAGGTTCTTGTCCCTGTTATAGTGTAACAGCACTGTCTCAGAATCAGAATTGTGCTGTCCATCCCTTTTTCTGTTTTGTTTTTTTTTCCCCTTTTGATTTGTGTGGGGAATATAATAGCTGTGATCTCTAGCAGTCTCTTGTAGAGTGCCTACAGTCTACGTGTCTCCCAATACCCAACAACTTGTATAGTATACCTGTAGTCTCTGGCCATCCTCCGTAGCGTGCCTGTAGTCTCTGGCCATCCTCCGTAGCGTGCCTGTAGTCTCTGGCCATCCTCCGTAGCGTGCCTGTAGTCTCTGGCCATCCTCCGTAGCGTGCCTGTAGTCTCTGGCCATCCTCCGTAGCGTGCCTGTAGTCTCTGGCCATCCTCCGTAGCGTGCCTGTAGTCTCTGGCCATCCTCCGTAGCGTGCCTGTAGTCTCTGGCCATCCTCCGTAGCGTGCCTGTAGTCTCTGGCCATCCTCCGTAGCGTGCCTGTAGTCTCTGGCCATCCTCCGTAGCGTGCCTGTAGTCTCTGGCCATCCTCCGTAGCGTGCCTGTAGTCTCTGGCCATCCTCCGTAGCGTGCCTGTAGTCTCTGGCCATCCTCCGTAGCGTGCCTGTAGTCTCTGGCCATCCTCCGTAGCGTGCCTGTAGTCTCTGGCCATCCTCCGTAGCGTGCCTGTAGTCTCTGGCCATCCTCCGTAGCGTGCCTGTAGTCTCTGGCCATCCTCCGTAGCGTGCCTGTAGTCTCTGGCCATCCTCCGTAGCGTGCCTGTAGTCTCTGGCCATCCTCCGTAGCGTGCCTGTAGTCTCTGGCCATCCTCCGTAGCGTGCCTGTAGTCTCTGGCCATCCTC
>NW_017306456.1:886444-891361 GCF_000935625.1 Nanorana parkeri
CTCGTCTCCGCATGTCCCCCCCCCCCCAGTGTTCATACATCTTGGTCTCTTGCAGTGTTTTTAGGTAGACTGGTTAAGTTGTCTCCATTCACCCGCCTTACTTTCAGTTGTGTGTTTACAGAATCGGGTCAAAGAAGAAGAACTGGGACCTGTACCCCGCCTGCCTCCAGGAGATGAGCCGCGTGTGCCGGGCCGGTACTGGGAGAGCCGTTCTTCTGACCCATGATAGAAAATGCTTCGTTAAGGTGAATATTCTAAATGAGCAGTCCCATTTAATAAAAGGACAGCAGTAGGTTTTGTAGAAGTTGTCCTTTAAGGCATGTTCCCAACCTCCTGGGGGTGCAGCCCAACTGGTGCAACACGTACTTCTGTCCCCTTAAAGGAGAACTATGAGGTGAGTGCTTTTCACTCACCTCATAGTTCTAGCCGACCTGTGACAATGAGACTGTCACAGGTCGGCTCAGTAGATCGGGAGGTGAGCGAACACATACCGGCGCTCGCTAACTTCTCGATCCTGTCACGGCTCTCTGCTGTGATAGGGGAGGGGCTGGATTCCCCCCTCCCCGATCCTCCAGCGCTGACTGGCGGAACGGACGGGGGAGGGGGCGGGTACAGCTGGCTTTGCCTCTAGATAGGCAGAGCCAGCTGTCACTCACGCAGCTGGGCGGATCTCGACATCGATGTTGGGATCCGCTCCGGCTGCGGCGTCTCAGTATACTGAGCCTAGGGTGACGGGAGGACGTGCATACAACAACCCAATTGATTTCTTTGTGGGGCCATACTCATGGTGGCCTCCAGCATTCCTCTGGAGTATGTGCTCTCCTTAGAAATGAATGGGGCTGCTGTGCATATGTACAAGATGAAGAGCGGGAGGCTTTCAATAGGCTGTGCAGCTGCAGGCAGAGCCACCTAGTAAAAATTTGCTAGAACGGGGACAGAGGTAACTGTTGGACCAGGTGGGCTGCACCTTTAGCCCTCATTCACACAAGAAACAGCTGGCCCGTACAGATCCGTGCTCAGCCGTATCGGGCAGCTTCCGGGTAGGACAGGTGCTTCTCTATGGGAGTCTGTGGCAAACCATCCTATCAGCGTACGAGTACAGACACCCGCACCCGTACGGACGGGCAGTTCGGGTGAGCGTAGGGTGGTGTACGGCCACGTACTCCCGTAGAGAAGGACAGGCTGCTACGTGTAATCACACGCAGCACCTGTCCTTCCTGGGAGCAGCCCGATACGGCCGTGCACGCAGCACGGATCTGTACGGGCTGGCCGTTTCTCGTGTGAAAGGGCTTAAAGTGCTCTGCAATCCCGTGCAGGCGATCACATTGCGGCCACAGGGCGTGGCTACGGCCCCATTCACTTCAACGGCCCGCCACGCCCAGGGGTGTATCTACTGCAAGGCAAACTAGGCACTTTCCAGGGGGGCGGCAGAGAATGCCGCCCCAAAACAATGAGGCGGAGAGGGCAGGACTTACCATTGGGCATACTGGGCACTTGCCCGGTGGGCCGAGGCTGGGTGGCACAGAATCAAGTGGCGGCTGCCTAATGAGGCAAATCGGCTGCCTAATTAGAAAGCTCTGCGGCCACGCCCCCTCCTGCCCAGCAAAAAAGGGAGCCGGCCGCAATGCGATGCAGTGCATTCCGGCCGGAACGCACTAACGAACCCTTAGGCTTTACACACCCTTTTCCTTTGCTGCCCCTGGAATGTATTTAGCTGATTTTTACTGAAGGTTCAGCTGGGCTTTAAGAATCGGACTTCTCTTATTAACTCCAAACTTGAATAGGCGCTTTTCATTCAATATTTGCATTTCATTTTCAGGCCCTGGCCAGAGCGGGACACCTGTGGAGGAAGATGCACACGGTCTGGGTTAACATAGGAGGGCTTCACGCCGGCGTTTACCTTCTCAAGAGAACCGCCCTCGACTTGGCCGACTCGTCCGGCGAGAGGCTGGAGGAGAATCATCCCCTGAGTCCCGATTCCCTGGCCAAAGAGGAGTGATGTCCCCATCCCCACACCCCCACAACTGTCCTCGTTAAGCACTGAAATGGTTCGGCTGATACTACTGGAAGATTGTCATTGATTCAAGGGTGACAAAACTTTACTACTCCATTCCCCATGGTGCCATTCGGCTTTATACTGTAGGTTCCCAGTGAGCATGGTAGCAGCACTAGTGAGAATTAAAGTGTATCTAAAGCCAACTTATTTTTACGTATTGGATACATTAGGAAATGGTTAAAAGCTCGTCTTTTTTTTTTGTGTGTGTCCTGTCGGGGAGAATTCACTTTGCTTCCTGTCCCAGAGGTACAACAGGAAGTAAGAGGCTAGCTCTCCAAAGTGAGGGGACAACTGAATATTCCCTTATGTCCGTCTTGCAATGCCTCATGGGACTTGTAGTACCACGACAGCTGGAGTGTCAAGCTTGCCTACCCCCGTCACAGTATATTTGAAGTCAGGGTTGCTTTGTTATCGCCAATCAACTGTTAATGAGATTTACCCGGAGCACAAAATCATCCCCTCTGTTTACCTATCAGAGGTTATAACTCTGCCCTGCTCTATATCCAAAACTGGTTTTCGGTTCTGCAAACACTTTAATTAAATGGGGGGCAGAAAGTACTGCTCAACGTTACCCACTTTGCTCTTTCTGAATCCTTGTCAGTCAGCCCCGCCGGCGAGTTCCAGGTAGAGCTTGTGACCAGGCCAAGACTTGGGTCAACCAAGCGGATGATCTTGGTCAAATTACTCAATGGACTCCCTATTCATTGGTATAGGAAGCTCACCAAACTAGAGCAATGGAGAGATGGGAGTGACCAACATCCTTTACAGCTACTGTAACCCGTATGGATTAGAACTTAGAATTTCCCGATTCCTAGTGACGCTTAGTCACTGTAGCCGATCTGCGGGGAGACGGACGTTCTATGTATCCTCTGTGCCATACACTGCTCACCCTTCATTTAATATGATTCTACTTCATGCAGCTATTCTTACGTTTACTAATCATTTTTCCTCTCGGCTGAACTTCTCCTTTAAGTTAAAACTGTTACCATAGTCGTGTGCTGTTGTTTGTGTGTAAAGTGTACCTGTCGTAGGTAGTCATAGCAGTCATGTTGTCCACTGAAGCAATACTCGGCCGATTCTACATAAGCGAGTGAGTTTACTATGGCCGGGGCCGCTCTGTGACTGGCAGCCTGTGAATTCACTAAACCGCTGACATGTGACCATTGTCATCGGTTTAGTGAATTCACAGGCTGCCTTCCCGCTCACCTAGTCTCACATCATGGCTCCCTGCACTGATAACAGCCGCTGTGTGACAGGTCCACTTTGAACACGGCGGCCAACAATTTCGTTTTAGGTTTTTGAGACACTAGATGTTGCAAAGAAAAAAAACTGAAGTAAAGTTTATATATTTGTATTGTTCCTTATTCGGAATAAAGTTCTGCAAGTCGTACACATTGACGTTATTTTCTTATTGACTTTCTCAACTCTGCCAACAAGACAAATTGTTTTCCTCTTTATGTACAGATTGCTGTATTTTTACCTAAGGGCCGGGGTAGGCGACCTTGGAGAGGTGGGGATCTACCTGAACAGCATGGAAGAGATCAGAGAACACCGGGCTGCAGGGAGAAAATCTAGCAATGTCCCTCTAAATAGTAAGGAAGGTTTATAGAGTTCAGGGGTCAGTAATATGTAACGCAGAGGTCAGTAGCATTTGATGCAGAGTGCAGTAATATGTATTGCAGAGGTCTGGAGTAATGCAGAGTGCGGGGGGCCATAGTAAAGACTGGCAGCCTGTGAATTCACTAAACCGCTGACATGTGACCATTGTCATCGGTTTAGTGAATTCACAGGCTGCCTTCCCGCTCACCTAGTCTCACATCATGGCTCCCTGCACTGATAACAGCCGCTGTGTGACAGGTCCACTTTGAACACGGCGGCCAACAATTTCGTTTTAGGTTTTTGAGACACTAGATGTTGCAAAGAAAAAAAACTGAAGTAAAGTTTATATATTTGTATTGTTCCTTATTCGGAATAAAGTTCTGCAAGTCGTACACATTGACGTTATTTTCTTATTGACTTTCTCAACTCTGCCAACAAGACAAATTGTTTTCCTCTTTATGTACAGATTGCTGTATTTTTACCTAAGGGCCGGGGTAGGCGACCTTGGAGAGGTGGGGATCTACCTGAACAGCATGGAAGAGATCAGAGAACACCGGGCTGCAGGGAGAAAATCTAGCAATGTCCCTCTAAATAGTAAGGAAGGTTTATAGAGTTCAGGGGTCAGTAATATGTAACGCAGAGGTCAGTAGCATTTGATGCAGAGTGCAGTAATATGTATTGCAGAGGTCTGGAGTAATGCAGAGTGCGGGGGGCCATAGTATGTAACTCAGAGGTCAGTAGTATGTAACACCAACTGCAGGGGTCAGTAGTATGTAACACTGGGTGCATGGGGTCTGTAGTATGTAACACTGGGTGCATGGGGTCTGTAGTATGTAACACTGGGTGCATGGGGTCTGTAGTATGTAACACAAGAGTGCATGGGGTCTGTAGTATGTAACACAAGAGTGCATGGGGTCTGTAGTATGTAACTCAGAGATCAGTAGTAATGCAGAGCACAGGGGTCAGTAGTATGTAGTGCAGGGGGTCAGTAGTAATGCAAAGTTCAGAGGTCATTAGTAAGTAACATGGAATGCAGGGGTTAGGAGTATGTATCAAAGAGGGCATGAGTAACAAAGTTCAGAGGTCAGTAGTATGTAAGTCAGAGTGCAGGGTTCAATAGATTGTTACACACTGTGCAGAGGTCAGTGGTATGTAAAGTAGAGTTCAGAGGTAATTAACACACATTACCCCCTGAGCTAAAATCACCCACGGCACAAATCCCCCCCCCCCCCCCAGGAAAACTCATCAGAATTCTAATGCAG
>NW_017306456.1:891531-912101 GCF_000935625.1 Nanorana parkeri
CACAACCCCCCCCCCCCACCAGTAAAACTCATCAGACTTCTAATGCAGCGGTGCCTGGAAGAGAGAGGGAAGTCCTCCCAGGTCTCCCCTGTGCTCTGTCATATGACAGTGATCACTTCTGAAGAGGGGCAGCACGACAGGATCACCATCAACCTGTCACACGGCCATGATCAACTAGTAGATTGTGGCACGCCCTGTAGCCGACCCCCGCCTTAGGATGTGCAGTAAACATACATAACACAGATCTAATTAAACTTATCTTCTCATTTTTTCGTGGGGACGGGTTAGAACTTCTGTCAGTTTATTATTCATTAGCTGTCTGTGTGCCATCCTGGACATTTCCCTTCACTTCCTGCTCCGGAGATGTAACAGGAAGTGAGGGAAAATCTTCTCTTAGAGAGTTGTCACTGAAACAGGTGTCCCCATTAGAATTTCCCCTCACCTGTTCTGGTGACAACTATGGAAATGTTTTGTTTTTTTTTTAGTTGTGGATATAGACGGGAAGAGAAGAACCTCTGAACACTGAGGGTAAGAAGTGTAAGTCGTGGTGACACAGGCCGCCAGCAGTTAATCCCAACTGATATGACCGTTTCAGCTGGAAGTTCCCTTGTTGTGTAACGCGCTGCATTCCAATTCTGAGGAGTTGCATAATGTCTTCCCGTTAAGTTGTGAATTATAACTGACTCAAAATCTGCCGGG
Source organism: Nanorana parkeri (assembly GCF_000935625.1). Lineage (NCBI taxonomy): Eukaryota > Metazoa > Chordata > Amphibia > Anura > Dicroglossidae > Nanorana > Nanorana parkeri. The sequence goes on from NW_017306456.1 coordinate 892,231, forward strand.
ACTGCGCAATGAGCATACGCCCCAAATAAACACCGCAAATGAAACAACGCAGATCGTGTTTTGCTGGTGTAATTAGTGTCAGGCGGGCGAGACAACGAGGCGATCCCGGATATTAAATATGGCAGAATGATGATTATGTAATTACAGTGACGAGTTGCATAAGTATTCCCTCCCTGCAGAGCCGCCTTTCTCAACCAGGGAACAAGGGAGCCCCAGGCTTCCTGCTGAGATTGTTTCCTGGAGCAGTGAGCAACTTCTGCCTCTCGGATATGTAACCACTGACACCAGTGTAAGGAGCATTCTTCCCACTGACCACCAATATAAGGAGCATTCTTCCCACTGACCACCAATGTAAGGAGCATTCTTCCCACTGACCACCAATGTAAGGAGCATTCTTCCCACTGACCACCAATGTAAGGGGCATTCTTCCCACTGACCACCAATGTAAGGAACATTCTTCCCGCTGACCACCAATGTAAAGGAACATTACAATTTCATAGTTGCTCTTTCTTTTATGAGCGGATTATAGCCTGTCCCTTCCCAGCATGCTGCAGAGAACCCTTGATTGCTATGAGGAAGCAGCGGCCTCTCTGCATAGGTCTAACCCGCCCCCTGCTGGGTCTGAACTTCAGCTCTCCAATCAGCGGGCAACATGAGCTTTGCTGATCATAGTGCTATTGGTCTGATTCAACAGGAGGCGTGTCCAGCCGATGATGAGAGCTAAAATTCTTACAAGGTATGTTTTTCAACCACATGGATCTGGACTGTCACTTTATGATGCTGTCACGCTCACCCAGTAGCCTTATGGCTGGTTGGTTACTACAACTCCCAGCATTCCCTACGCTAAACGAGGCAGCGCCTGACGTCACATTCAGCTTCCCCTAGCCATGTAGCGTGGGGAGCACGGCGTGTGACGTCAGACACATAAACATCGACAAGCTGAGGGGGTGAAGCGTGTGACGTCTTTCGTCGCGTAGATGACGGGTGGGCGCTGGGCAGCTTCCAGTTGTTATGGTGACGGGCTTCGGCCTGTACTAAGCGTCAAAGCCTCGGGATGCCGCAGGAGATTTCCCCGCCGCATTTCTCTGTGCCTCAGCTCCGCTCTCTCAGCAGTTGGCACCTCGTCCAGGTCTTGTTCTGTAACCGGACTCCCCGAACCGTGCAACCCATCTGGGTGAACTTCAAGGGGGAACCGCAGCCCTACCCGACCCTGCCGCCCTGGACAGAAATGAGGATGAACACCTACCTGGGTATGAGGTGGTGGTGGAAAGTGGGGAGAGCTTTGGGAATGTTCCACGGGGGGAGGGTAATGGACTTGTACCCCTGGGGTGCAGGTCTTGACCCCCAGGAAGGAGAAAGGGGGGGTCTAACTTTGTACTCCTGGGCAATTGGGGGTGTAGTCTGGCCTTGTACCCCTGGGGTAATGGGGAAGGCGTGTTGTCTGGCCTTGTACCAATGAGGAATACTGGAATTTGAGTTGTAACCATAACAGGAAGTGAAGGCAAATCTTCCAGTTGTCTAAGAGCGGCATTCCCATGACTTGAGATTTCCTCACAATTCCTGTTGTGTTTTTGGGATAGGAAGTTAGGAGAATTCTCCCACAATGGGATCTGGACAGCAGAAATAAACCACTAAGGGGAGTCAATGTCAGACTTGGCGGAGGTGTTGGGTGTCCTCCTGCATGGAGTACATGTATGTATGTATGTATGTATGTATGTACCCGCCCTTAGTATACACAGCAATCATCACACATCACTCTTCCGGTCGGTGACTCCTTTGTTTTCCTCCTCCATTTTGCAGATCATATTTGGTTGTTCCGGGAACTTGACACCGATGTGCCATTGTTGGTGAACAAGAAGGAAATCTACGTACCTTCCCCATATGTCAATGAGCAACCAGCGGCCGTGAACATCTGCCTGCCAGGTAAGTTGATTTCTGGTTTCCCATCAGTGACTGAACGTACGTCATGGTACATTCTACACGCAACACACCATGTGATCTTAGTCCAAGACTGACAAAGCGCAGCAGGACCCTTGCTTTCTGTGTGGAAGCAGCAGTCTCTCTGCAGAGATCTGACACACACCTTGCTCTAGAGTCAAAATGAGAGATTTCCAATCGGCAAAGTTAATTCTCCTGCTGATTGCAGAGCTCTGTTTAGCTGGTTTTAAATAATCCACTCCGGGCAGTAGAAAAAAAAAATGGGGGGGCAGGGGTAAGCAAACTCTGGCCCTCCAGCTGGTGACACTACAAATCCCATTAAACATTGCAGGACTCTGACAGGCGCAGGCATGACTCCCGGAGGCAGATGGAATTTAGTTTCAGCACAGCTGTAGGGCCGGAGTTTGCCGGGGGGATAGGACTAAGCAGGCTTCCTTCACACTCCACCGGTCCGCGGAAGCTGCTCCCCCTTCGCTGCTCATCCAATCACACACATATATTTCTAACTTGCACCCTGCAGTGTGTGGCAATATAACGCAAGGAATGTATGTGTGGCATGAATGAGCTCTGACAGATTTGCTGATTTGTTTTCCCAGTGTCTTCTGCCCGGCATTGTGCTGCATTTTGAAGTAAACTCAGAATGAACAAGCTGCATGCAATCTAATTATCAGCTTCATTCTGCCCTGAGTGTGATTGGTTACCTCCCATATAATGCAGTGTCATGCACAGCCTCCATCATGGTTTTTCAATGCGTCATATCCAGCAGCACGGCTCCATGGCCGGTGATTGACAGGTGCAGAGAGCTCTGCAAACCTTCTTCCGTTGAGCACATGTGAGCAAAACGCACATCTCTCCCTGTAATGTCATCATAGAGCAGTCTCTGGTCATGTGGTGTCTGTACTCACCGTACGTTATCTCTTCCCTGCAGTGTTTACACTGAAAGACCGCTGCCTGCAGGTCGTTCGAAGTCTAGTGAGACCAGAAGACTCCCGGAAGCTGGAGATCGTGGAGTCTCTGTACGAGGACTTGGAAAACCGACCAAATGTCCTGAAGGACTTACGGCGACTCGCGGTCAGCCTCTGGGAGCAGACTCGGCCAGAGAACTCGTGATTCCGCTCACAGAATGGGGGTGCAATGAAGGCACAGCGCCCCAGAACCTCAGGAGATGGGTGGACTTTGTGGTGCTGATACCAAATAGCTGAAAGGGGCCGCTCCCCCTCGCACGTTTGTGTTTTTTATTCCAATGGACTTCTGGCTGGTCTGCGATATTGCGGATCCTTTGCCTTTTGGGTGTAATGTGTGAGCTCCATTCCATGCGGTCATACTGAGCCCAGGCCAATGTGATGATGCCTCCCCCAAGGGGTGTGTCCATGACAGCCTGTGCTCTGAGAAAGCGGGACTTCATCACTGGCTGTCATTCAGCCTGGAAGACTGGAGCCATCTAGTGGCGGAGAGGAGTCTCTGCAGGTGACAGATATTTTTTTTTTTTTTTAAATTTTTTACTTTTAATACTGCCGAGCATTGTTTATATACTAAAATGTTCTACTTTTAATCAGGTGATGAGAAGAAAAATAAATAAATATTTTTATATTTGAAATTTCATTGTAAACATAACGGGTGGGGGGGGTTATTAAAACTGGAGCAGAAAGAAGCTGATTGGCTGCCATGCACAGCTTCTGCCTGCTCCACTCTTAGTAAGTCCCCCTCAATGTTCTTTTTGTTTTATATTTTATGATCAAGTTTATGAAGTTCTACTGTTTGTGTTCTATATTAGAAATTATATTTAACGGTAATGTGCAATTTTGTCCAGACTATGGACATTAAAGTGTATGTATGTATGTATGTATGTATGTATGTATGTATGTATGTATTTTATCAGACTGAGTACTGATATTTTTCCTCCAGTAATCGCTGATACCTTTTTTTTTTTTTGTCATGTCACATTTTTTCTAAAACAATACAGACTTATGATTTTAGGACAGTGGTGGAGAGTCTGGGCCCGGTCCCTGAAGAACCAGACCCTGGTAATTCTGCCACTGACTCCAAGATGTAGAGGGCCTGCAAATCCCAGCAATACATGATACAGCGATGCAGAATACCTCCAGCTAGAGAGGACTACAAATCCCAGCAATACATGATACAGCGATGCAGAATACCTCCAGCTAGAGAGGACTACAAATCCCAGCAATACATTATACAGCGATGCAGAATACCTCCAGCTAGAGAGGAGGGTCTGAACAGGGGAGAGGCGCGGGTGGCAAAGCGCCAGCATCAGTTTGTAGTATTGGGGCATTTTCATTTTGTGAACATGTCTAGTATCGGCACCGATATTGGTGCGTCCCTAAAATATACACTGTGGTCGGGAATTTATCAAAACTGGAGCAGGCAGAATCTGGAGCAGTGGCCCAATCAGCTTCTCTCTTCAGTTTGCTCGGGTAAGATTTGAAAATGAAAGAGAGAAGCTGATTGGTTGCCGTGCAAATCTACTCCAGATTTTGTCTGTTCCAGTTTTGATAAATCCTCCCGTGTGTGTGTGTATTTTATTTAATTTTATACATCATTGCTTATATTTCAGTTTCAGATGTGTAACATTTATACATGCAAATAAAACTCTCACTGCCCCATCCCCCACTCCCAAACCTCCCCCATTTCTATCCATCAAATCAGAACATTCACCATGAGCCGGTTCCCTTCCATACGCTGCATATTGTGTTCATAGTAGACAAAAGCAATAATAATATATTCTGTATACAGATAAATAATGACCCCGTCCATCCATCACTAGTCCGGCGCATGTTTTTATCGTCTCCATCGCTTCTCTCCGTCCCCGGACCTCTCACAATATACATTTTATAATTCGCTGTCACTGGAATAAAACGTCTTTGGTATAATCCCCTGCGTGTCGGGTTGTGTGTTTCGTGTAACCGATCGCTGTCAGGTGACTTCATTTACCGTAGAGAACTGTAGATCAGGGGTGGGTAGCTCCGGCCCTCCAGCTGTGGTGGAACTACAAGTCCCATGAGGCATTGCAAGACTGACAGTTACAGGTATGACTCCCAGCGGCATTATGGGATTTGTAGTTAGAGCACAGCTGGAGAGCCGGAGTTGCCCACGGGTGCTGTAGAGGATTCACCGTGGAGGCGCCCGGCCTCGTGTCTCATAGTCACTCCCAGAACTTCCTAAATTTGTTCAGGCGACCCCCGATGTAATTTTTTTTTTCCCTTTTGAAGGGCAACATGAACAGATTATTCCCATACATTAAAAGTAGGAGGAGTGGAAGATCTCAATTTTGGGGCTTTGAAGGGGAAAGTTTATTTTTCTAAGAATGTTTCATTTTACATGGTTTAGGTTTATATTTAGGCTATAACATGGTTACATCATCTAGCTCTTTCCTCCCAAGCCTGACTATCCTGCCCCCAGACCTTGTATTCATTGCATTCCATACAAATGTTGTCTCCAAATGCATTCTGCCTAGGAACACCCACTCCTATCCAGTAAATTATTTTGATATTTGCATAACTCCTCCCAAGATCCAGCCCACTGCGTGCATAGGTGCTCCTTGCTAGCTTTTTAATAGATACAAAACTGAGTGCAATATAACTTCTATTATCTGTCCTTCGTTTTATTTTGTGTTTGCCATGCCAGATTGCTGCCAACACGATAAAAATTGATTGCAGCAACATTAGTTCTGGGGTGTCACTTTAAGAAATTGCGACGCCATCCCTCTGGCTGGGTGTTCTACTACAACCCCCAGCATTCCTTACGCTAGGAGAGTCAGCGTGTGACGTCAGACGCATGCGCTTCGAAGGTAGAGCGTGTGAAGTCGTTCGCTAAATACGTGACTTGAGCGAACTCCGCCGTGCAGCTTCCGGTTGCTATGGTGACACGCTTTGGCCTGCTCTGAGCTCCAAAGCCTCGGGATGCCGCAGGAGATTTCCCCGCCGCCTTCCTCTGTCCCTCAGCTCCGCTCCTTCAACAGTCGTCAGCTCACTCCGGTCGTGTTTTGTAACCGGAGCCCCCGAGTCGTGCAGCCCATCTGGGTGAACTTTCAGGGAGAGCCGCAGCCCTACCCGGTCCTTCCGCCCGGGACAGGACGGAGGATCAACACCTACCTGGGTAAGAGGGGCTGGAGAATCTGGCTTTGTACCCCTTGGAGGGAGCCAGGCCTTGTATTCCTGGGGGAATGAAGTGGAGGACTGGGCTTGTACTCCTGGGTGGAGAGAAAGTGGGAGTCTGGTCTTCTATCCCCTGGTTGGAGAAGAGGACTCTGGCCTTTAACCCCTCAGGGCGAGAAGAAGGGTGAGCCTGGCCTATTACCCCAGGGGGAGAAAGGGGGAAGGCTAGCCTTGTACCCTGGGGGGAGAGAAGGGAGGGACTGGCCTTGTAACAAAAATATACTGGCTGACTGATTTTCGTAGTGCAGGGAGTCACCTCCAGAGTTAGCTCAGGTGTTCGATGTTCTTCTGCATGGAGTACCTGTATGTATGTATGTATGTATGTATGTATGTATGTATGTATGTATGTATGTACCCGTCCTTAGTATACACAGCGATATCACTCTTCAGGTCGGTGACTCCTTTTGTTTTCTTCCTCCGTCCTGTAGGCCATATTTGGTTGTTCCGTGAAGTTGACACCGATGTGCCACTGTTGGTAAGCAAGAAGGAAATCTACGTACCTTCCCCGAATGTCAATGGACAACCGGCGATTGTGAACATCTGCCTGCCAGGTAAATGGATTGGCACGAATGCAGATTTCTTCCCATAATGCCTCAGAACGGTTATGTGGTGTCTCTGTACTCACCGTGCTTTATTTCTCCTGCAGTGTTTACGCTGAAAGACCGCAGCCTGCAGGTCGTCCGAAGTCTGGTGAGACCAGAAGACTTCCGGAAGCTGGAGATCGTGGCGTCTCTGTACGAGGACTTGGAAAACCGACCCAATGTTGCAAAGGACTTACAGCGACTGGCGGTCAGCTTCTGGGAGCAGACTCGGCCAGAAAACTCGTGATCCGTCTCACAGAATGGGGGAGCAATGGCGGCACAGCGCCCCTGAACCTGTGGAGATGGTTGGACTTTGTGGTGTCGATGTCCCCGCTGTTGAGTTGGATTTCGGGATTGGTTGCTGCCTTCTGAAAGTTAGCGGTTCTGACCCGACGGGGGGCATTGGCTGGTCTGGCACTGGCATTTAAAAACTTGGCACATTCCTGCCCTTCCAGAGTTCGTCTGTATGATCTGCTTGCCAGCAGCCAATGGCAGCTCTGGATCCTCAACTAGAGGCAAATAGCTGGAGTGGATATATTTAAAGCAGAATTGCAGTACCATACCCCTTGATGGCCAAACAAATCAAACCTCAATGATCCTTTGTCTTCTTCAGCAGCAGAGGGGAGCTCTTGCACTGAACAGGGCTCCTGCGTGAGCTCCATTCAATGCAGCAATAATCTGAACCTAGGCCAACATGACGACGACGACGCCTGCCCAAGGGGTGTGTCCATGACAGCCTATGCTCAGAGGAATCGTGCTTTCATCACTGGCCTAGAAGACTGGAGCCATCTAGTGGCAGGGAGGAGTCTCTGCGGGAGACAAATGCAAAGCTGCTCCTTTTCTTATTTGTATTAATTTTGGGCATTCTTCATTTACTTAATCTGGAGTTCTGCTTTAAATTATTATGGGAAGAAAACATGGGGTTTCATCTTAAACATAATGGGAGCGGACAGAATCTGGAGCGGTTGCCCATGACAACCAATCAGCTTCTCTCTTTCATTTTCAAAGCTTAACTGAACACACTGAATAAAGAAGCTGATTGGTTGCCATGCACAGCTGCTCCAGATTTTTTGTGCCCCAATTTTTGTGAATTCCCCTCCACTGTTGTTTTTGTCTATTTTAATGTTTATATTTAACAGTCTGTTTTATCAGGCTTTTGAAGTTCTACTGATGTGTTCTGTATGAGAAGTTCCATTCATTGGTCAAGTTCACCTTCTGTCTATACCAGGGGTAAGCAACCTCCTCACCCCAGCTGTTGTAAAACTACCTAAAAGTCCCATGAGGCATTGCAAGACTGACAGCCACAGGTATGACTCGCAGAGGCATTTGGGATTTGTATTTGCACCACAGCTGGGGTACCAACATTGCCTACCCCTGGTCCAGACTATGGTCCAGCTAGTTGGAGTCCATAGCTTTCTCTATCTCCAAGCCCTAATGAAGACGGTGATTTATGGCCTCAGAAATGCGTCGGCTCATTGATCTTATATTGTTCTCTATTTGTATCTGGATCATTAATTCTCAGCGTGTCTCTTCAGTCTCTATAAATACCGGCCGTGTGTTCACATGAGAACCGACAGACTGCCAACATTCTTCTCTCACGCAGCGCCGGTGATATTAACTTTGAAGATGGATTTCTCTGCAATGCTCATAGACACAGAGATGAGTGAGGACTTGTTATAAAGCGCTCATACTGTTTGTTCAGAATATGTACTATAATCATTGTTTGTTCAGCCAACGCATCTACAGTACCGATGTGTCGCCTCCGAAACTTTCTGATTGTGATTGTCTCCTTGTTTGTTTGTCCGCCACGGAGTTAGTTGCGGCAGCTTTTTGGTGAAGAATGGCGGCTGCGGGGCATATTACTGCCTGAGAATAATATTATTCCATGTGATTATACAGATAAGAGATCCCTATGAGGGTCACATTTATATTATGTGTCCTGTAAACACTTTACCCCCCTCGGTCACATGATGATCAACACGACTCATATTCTTCCCAAAGTTGGGAGGGGGACACTGTCCAAAAATCCATTCCATTACCTGAGAACGCATTTCGAGTTTTTATTTTTGAATGTTGTTTTTGATTTGATTTACAGGTTGATTGATTCTCGTGGTGTATGTAGGCCAGACAGCGTAGTCAGTACCCTGGCTGAACCACCGCTGATATATTGTACCCTCGTTATTGATCTGACGTGTGTACCTAAATGCCAATGTTTTAGGAATGGTGATGTAGCAGTCATGTGACCACTCCAGTCCCATTCTTCTCCTTCCTGCTGGGCAAACAGCAGTGACAATGCAGGGACTACATGTCCCAGAAGTCTGTGCGGTTCAAGTTGCTGTGGTCATGGCGGTTTTTGTATTTGGGCCAATAGTGAGGAGATAGTACTGAGAAATACAGGGACAAAGATAAATGTGACGCAGGAAATGGCTGCTGAGCGTCATACAGCCAAAGTTCCTGCTGGAAGAGAGTACACAATGGTGCCGGACATGAAGAACTTGTGCAGGGTGGTTGATCTTGTCTCCGCCCCCTCCTGTACTAAAGACCGTTCACTGCTGCTCTCTCTCCTTGTGCAGGGTGACTGGACTTGTCTCCGCCCCCTCCTGTAATAAAGACCGCTCACTGCTGCTCTCACTCCTTGTGCAGGGTGACTGGTCTTGTCTGCGCCCAGTTCTGCTTTAATACCCAAATATGGCTGCACATGTACATACTGTATATCTTAGAGATGTGTCGGGGGTAGGCAACCACAGTACGCCAGCTGTTGTGGAACTACAAGTCCCATGAGGCATTGCAAGACTCTGACAGCCAGAGGCATGATAGGATTTGTAGCCTCACCACATCCGGAGTGCCGAGGTTGCCTACCCCCATCCTAGACTGAACCTCACGTCACTGGATCTGTCTTGCAGGTCTCCGGAGGTAAGGAAACCCTCGCACTGCCCGGACACACCCGAGGCCAGCTTTGTAGTTTTAAGCGGAGTTCTGTTGTAAACTTCCCTTTTCTTGTATCAGCGCCAGCTCCGTGTACAATCTTCCGGTCATAAATCTCCCGTGTAACGTTATCTGTCACGTTTTATTATCCGTGTGTATCATTGGTCATAGCTGTACGTCTTCAATGCATTAGAATGGTTCACCGACGTCACTGTTCTGTGTACAACCTGAGAACCAAATAAAATCAATATTCTGATCGGATTTCTGGTCTCCTAATTCTCAGCCAAACTCCAAAGATCCAAAACCGAACTCCGGGATCAGCAACTATTGTCCCCATACAAGAGTCGTGTGTGTTCTTCTTGTATCTTGGTGAGCTTTGTGTATTTCTTCCAGATCTGTGCAGTAATCCAGTGTGAGACCGCTCAACTTTAAAGAGGAACTAAACTCTGGAAGTTTTGCACAGTAAAAAATAAAAGGCAGATATCGGGCAGAGGACTAGCAGCGGCGGCAGTATTGTCTCTTGTCTCACTGCAGCTGATGTTACGTGGTGACTTGCCATGCCTTGCTCTTCACCATGTCTCTGTGTGCAGGAGGCCATCTTGGTAGAGGCAGGGCTTTGCTACCAGCAAGGAGAACGGTGAGCAGCACAGCAGCACTTCAATTCTCCTGAGATGAGCGGACAGAGGCAGCAGTGCCTGAGGTCGCACACTGCAGATATACAGCTATGAGGCTACAGAACAGGAGTGTCTGGGCACCTCACCTACCAGGAAGTATTAGTATTCAAGACAGAAGATCAATGTTCACGGGTACGGCTTAGGCACAGTTAATAGTTCTGAATGTTCCCAATCTTCACGTTTTGAGTTTAGCTCCACTTTCAAACCCAACTCCGGGTACAAGAAAAAGAAAAAAAAACTACCCTTGCAATGGGGTCGCCCTCTCTGTAAGGGTTCAAAGGTTAAGTCTAGGGGGAGAGGGATAGGGAGTAAGGGCCTGTTCACATGACGTCCGTTTTGTGTGCTGACCGGCTCCGTACGCTGCTGCACACAAAATGCATCCCAATGTATCCCTGTGTGTTTTATGGGCTACAGTTCTCACGTGCGCAGTCCGTTCAGCTTACGACAGAAAAAATACTGCATGTCACATTTTGTCCGGTCCGGAAACGCATGAACGCGCATAAAACGCAACGGAAACGCAACGCAATGCAGCTAAGGGGGAAAAAAGAAAGAATTGTATTCTTGCTCCACTTATTATGATGTCATCAACGTTGAAAAAAAATTAACTGTCAGCATCCGGACCAAAAACGCGTCAAAAACACACTGCATCAGCAGCTCCACGTCTGCTGATCAGGACCTGATCTCATGTGAACAGGCCCTAATACCTTACCTTACTCCTCGCGCCAGCAGGCTCCCTCCATCTGTACCACCGGTCCCTGGCCGTGGTTGCATGCCCGCCTCCTCCATATACAATATTGGGCATTAGCCTTAGCATTGTACATGCTGACGGCAAACGACCGCCCACAGCCCAAAGTGTCAGGCCTCGTTCACACCAGACTAGGTGCGTTCCGGCCCAATTCTGTCCGGAGCGCACTGCATCGCATTGCGGCCAGCTCACTATATGTTGTGGGGCAGGAGAGTGCTTGCAGCATTTTGTTTGGACCGGACCGCAGGCACTAATGTGCCTTGCGTTACCGTGCAGCCGATCCCATTACGGCCGGAGGGCGTGGCTATGGTGCCCCCCTCCTGCCCCACAGCATAGTAAGCCAGCCGCAGTGCGTTGCAGCCAGCATCGGGCCGGAATGCAATGTCGGGTGTGAACGAGGCCTCAAGGAGAAGAGAAGAGCACCGGGGTACTGTTCTGGCCTGACAACACATATCACTTTTGTGGACAGACAGGTGTCAGCCCTGCTCAGTAGTGTTTGCTAAACTACTCAACCGCTCCCACTATCCGATCTCTACGACATAAAGGTTATTCGTTCTGTATTCAAAGATGAGAACATGGGAGGGCTAAATAGACCCTTTGAGTTAATAAAAATCCTGGCGGGATCAACAGGTTTTTGGGGGGGTTTGTTGCACAAACTGATGAAAGAAAATGCTGCCAAATGTATATATTTAACAGGCCAAAGAAGAGAAGTTCATTGTTGGGGGTTTATAAACACTTTCGGGTGTTTGAGTGCGAGTGCCGATGACGTAGGACGCTGACGTAGGACGCAGCGCGACCACACGCCCAGCGACGGAAACGCGAAGTGGAAGCCACGGACGGGCCGCTCCTCCACGCTCCATACCCGTCTCCACACCCGGCAGTTTTTTTTGGGACTCTGACCCCGCCGATGGGGGGAAACAGAAAGAAGCAGCAGTAGCAGCCGTCACCCACAGCTCAGACGAGCCGGACATCCACGACAAGAATCGGGGCATTCTTCACAGGTACAGGGACCCGGTCGAGGTTGTCACTGGGGGAGGGGGGTAGGATGGCAGCACCCGCCTCTCCGGTGGTGAATGACCGAGACCGGGATTCCCTTATACAAGGAACTGCTAAACAAGTGAAACCTGTATTGTCTGCTCGCTCTCAGGCTGGAGGGTCCCCCAAAGTAATACTAGAGTCACAAAGAAGTATAGGGCAGTACCCACATAGCCCAAAGACCACACAATTATTAGAAGGGGAGCAACAAGACATAAGGGATTGCCTAAGGATGCTACCAAACAAGGAGGATATGGAAAGATATATAGCAAGACTGGAAGCAACATACAAAGAAGAGCTGCAGACAGTGAAAGCGGATATTGCTAATATTGGGGATCGGGTAAATGGAGTGGAGGAAAGTATGGAGGCCTGTTCTTCCAGAATAGATATGCATCAGGAAGCTATCGATAAACACTCAAAACAGATCCAGGACATGATATATAAGATGGCCGATATCGAGAACAGGAGTAGACGTAATAATTTACGGCTACGGGGCATCCCGGAAACTATAGAGATACAAAATCTTATACCAACAGTAAAAGCTATACTAAATGTTATACTGGATAAAACCCCAGAAACTACACTAACACTAGATGGCTTGTATAGAGTTCCTGGATTTCTTAAAGGAGAACCCACAAGGCCACGAGATGTAATATGCCGATTGCATCACTACACAGATAAAGAAGCTATCATTATGGCAGCTAGAATGAAGAAATACGTAAAACACGATGGATACGATGTGACTATCTTCCCAGACCTCTCGAGACAAACGCTAACGCTCAGAAGGACCCTGAGGCCAATATTGGAAATCTTACAGGAGAGAGGGATACGATATAGATGGGGGTTCCCCTTTCAGTTAGTAGCCCACAGAGACGGAAGAACAGCTAAATTCAGGACATTAGAGGACATGCCAGCTTTCTCGGATATCTTAGGGCTACCCCCGATACAACTGCCAGAGTGGCCAACTGAACTAAGCAAGATAAATGGCCCCCAAGGGAAAGAGTGGTCAGTAGTTTAAGACCAAGGATTAAACAGGAAGCAAAACAAAGCACAAGATCTAAACGATAGACCTCTGTTTAATTGAAGAAAATGGACATATATATGGGTCTGTGGGTCCTGGTTTCCCATAGAGTGAAAATGAAGGGAGGAAAGAGGTCAGGAGTGGGTAAGAGAAAGGGGAAAATGGTGGTGAGAATGATTGGTTATCTGGACTACTATGTGTATAGGTCTAATGGAAAATGTACCATGAGGGACAGACAATTAAGTAATGAATAAGTTATCACTAGTCTCATATAATGTTAAAGGATTTAATATATCTGAGAAACGCTCACAGATCTTATATCACTGTCATAAGAAAAGAATGGATATATTATGCCTACAGGAAACTCATTTTAAGAAGGGGAATATTCCAACTATAAGAAATAAATACTATTGGAAATGGTACCACAGTACAGACCCAAAAAAAAAGCAAGGGGGGTATCGGTGGCAATACACAAAAATGCACAAATTAATGTAATTGACACAGAAGGAGATGAAAAGGGAAGATATGTGTTTATAAAATTTTACTATTTAAATCAAATGTTTTCACTGGCGAATATTTATGCCCCTAATAAGGGACAATATACGTTTTGTACGCAGATATTAAATAGGTTTAAAAAATTTGGTATGGGAACTAATTTGGTGATGGGAGACATGAACTTAATTTTTGATACTAGGTTAGACACAACGGGGAAGCATGTCCCTTCAGGAGATGCGTTAAAAAGATTAAAGATTAAAATGGAACACATGGGGTTAATAGATGGATGGCGCGTTTTACACCCCACAGAAAGAGAATACACATATTATTCTTCGGTACACAAGACATATAGTCGTATAGATCACATATGGATGCACCAGCGGATGTTGGAACATAAACCAGAGATTGAAGTGGGACCGATACTGTGGTCTGACCATGCACCAGTGTCCCTTAGATTAGAAATAGAGAACAGAAGCAGAAGTATGGGATCATGGAGACTTAATGATAATCTTTTGAAAGATATAGACTGTCAAAAAGAAGTAATAGACACAATAAACTATTTTATAAAAGATCATCAAAATGACAATACATCATATCCAATCCAATGGGAGACCTTAAAATGTGTAGTGAGAGGTATTTTAATTAAACATGGTTCTAGACTAAAAAAAGAGAGGGCCAGGAAGTTGAAAGAACTATTCCAGAAATTGTATGTTTTAGAGGCCCTAGACAAGGATAAAACGACACCAAAAAATGTTAAGCAATTAAAAGAACGTAGAAGAGAAATACGCAATATATTGGATCAACAAACATTAATTGCCAGAGATGGACATAAAAATCAATATTATAAAGAAGGAGATAAGTGTGGGAAGTTACTAGCGAGGAAAATACACCCAAGGGCCCCAAAAACCAATATAATAAGAATTAAAGATAAAGATGGGAAAATCCAATACTCTCCGTCCTCAATAGCAGAAACATTCGGAAAATCTTATGCATCATTATACTCGATACGAGGTAAATATGCAGATATGCCATCAGATAACTTTGTAAATAAAATAAAAGAATATATAAAAGAAGCTAATGTACCTGAACTAGATGTTGAGGACGGAGAAAGATTGAATTCGATAATTACAGAAAAAGAACTAAAAGAGGTATTCTCATCATTGAAGGTCAACAAAGCTCCAGGGCCAGATGGATATACAGCTCGCTTCTACAAACAATTTGAGGAGCAATTAAGACCCTTTTTGATGAAAGTATGCAACTCAGTTACAGAAGCCTGTCCCTTCCCCACCCAGACAATGGAAGCCCACATTTCTGTACTCCCAAAACTGGGGAAAGATCTGACAGAATGCGGGCACTATCGTCCAATATCCCTCATGAATATTGATTTGAAGATATATGCAAAGGTATTGGCTGTTAGATTAAAAAATGTCTTGCCAAAAATCATACACTTGGACCAAACCGGTTTTGTGCAAGGACGGGAATCTAGACATAGCACCACTAAGGTTATCAACTTAATAGCACTTGCACAAAGGGAAAAAAAACATCTTTGTCTTCTGTCAGTAGATGCCGAAAAGGCATTTGACAGAGTAAACTGGTATTTTCTTAGAGAATCTCTCCTACATATGGGATTGGGAGAGTACTTTGTATCTAAGGTGATGGCACTATATACATCCCCTACAGCCAAGGTAAGGGTGAACGGGACTCTATCGAATTCTTTTCCCATATTTAATGGTACACGTCAAGGTTGCCCTCTATCACCGCTGCTATATGTAGTGGTGATGGAGCAATTAGCAGCAACGATCAGAAAAAATCCCTCGATTAAAGGTATGACCCATACAACACAACAATATAAACTGGCATTATATGCAGATGATATGCTCCTCTTTATAACCTCTCCATTAATATCAATTCCTAATATACTTAAAGAACTGAAGGTATATGGGGATTTGAGTAACTTTCATGTAAATATATCGAAGTCACGATTTTTGAATATCTCCCTATTGGATAATGTTCAAGTCTGTATTAAGGAAAGCTACCCATTTAGATGGGAGCCAGAATATATCGTATATCTGGGCATTAATATACCTAAGGACCTTAACACCCTCTATGCCATTAATTTTGGGGATTGGCTAGATAAAATTTGCTCCCAACTCTCTACTTGGAACTGTCTACGCCTGTCATGGATGGGCAGGATAAATGTCCTAAAAATGGACATACTCCCCAAAATTATGGGGAGTTATGGATGGAAGCAATACAGGTTTCAGATTATGTGAGATACCTCAGGGCAAGTAACTCCCTGAACAGATCTTTTACACCGTTTGAGAAATTATGTGTACGAGATATGTCTATAGCACATGCTGTATCGGTGCTTTATGGTATTCTGGGGGAGGAGGATGCCAAAGGTCACACGAAATACATGAAGAGGTGGGAACAAGACCTGAGGAAAGACCTATCAAGGGAGGAGTGGGGAAGAATATTTATAATGGTACATTGCTCTGTTACTTCCTCATTTTATCAAGAAAAAAACTTTAAAATGATGTCCAGATGGTACAGATGTCCAGAAGGAATTAACCACATAATCCCAGGAAAGTCAGATAGATGCTGGAGATGTAATACGGAGGAGGGAACATACTTACATATATGGTGGAGCTGCCCGAAAATACAGCCATTCTGGGAATCGGTATTCGAGGCATACCGTAATATGGAGGCCTCGAGTATTGAAAAACCCCCACTAATGGCATTACTATCACTAATACCTGGCCCTTTAAAAAAGGTAAAGGAGGATATATTAAGATTTGTACTGGCTGCGGCCAGAGTATGTATTTCACGATGTTGGAAATCTGCTGACCCACCTTCGATGGAGAGTTGGGGAAACATAATGGATGAGATACGATACATGGAAGAACTAAGCGCAAGGGACTCAGATAGGAAAGATAAGTATGATAAGATATGGGAGAGTTGGGAAACATATAGAAGGTTAGAATAGTAAGAACATAGATAACTCTCATAGAGGCACATAAATAGCGGACTTAGGAACAAAGCGACCGCATAGATTCTATAACATTGGACCTGTAAGAAAGTGTGACTGATAGAAGCATGGAGGATAGTGAAAGGAGGGGGGACAGGGATAACTTTAGGGAGATTAGAGAGATAAGAGGTGGAAAGGTATAACACAAAAATGTTACATTATCAAGGTAATAGGAATAATGCACTAGAGATAGGAGACACAATTAATGAAGAGAACACAAGGGAGGAAAGGAAGGGAAAGTAAATAATGGTACACATAAGTAGTAGTTAAAGTTTATAGACACTAAGTAGTCAATTGGTAAACACAATATAGAGTTAGGAACAATAGAAGAAAGAGAGGGGTTTTAGGAAGGATTAAGAGTAGCACAAAATAAGATGTACACAAGTTTGCACAGTTTTGTTCCCCCTCCCCCCAAGGAAGAATGGGCAGTACGAATGAACGCAAGGTGAATGAATAAGTGATGGAGCAAGAGATTCTTTTTTTCACAATGTATTTATGTATTGATGGGAAAGCAGTAAAAGAATGGAACGGCTCTTGGCTAAAAAATAAAATATGTGCATTGTTTAAGTAATAAGAGGCAACACCATATTCTGTTTTCCTTTTTATTTTATATAAATGTATGTAAATGTGATACTGTGAAATTAAAATAAAAAACATATTAAACAAAATAAACACTTTCAGGCTTTCCCGAACCGTAGCGCGGCACAGAGCCAGGCTAGTCTTGTGCTTTTTGGCACCAAATTTGTGTTAAAATATATCGCATCACATGACACTCCAAACGGAAAGTCCCGTTTGAAGGCTGAGGCAGGATCTGGGAATTATTGATTGATTGATTTAAAAAAAGTGGAATTTCCCTTTAAGTGAAACAGATGATTACAGCAGCCAGTCAGCTGACATGTTCTGGCCGGTTCTCCACATTCAGTTTTGATGATGATGATGATGTTTCTGTGTCTGTGGTTGGCTGTGAGTAATAGTCTAAACAGTCTGAATAATATTTGTACATCAACATCCTCGACCACGATGGGGTTTGCCCTTCTTGCGGGCCTTCGCTGGTCATGAGACCCTATGGTTAGATCTGAGAGCCCCATAGAGGAAGGAATTTCCTCTCCTGGATGACATCACTGAGGACGGCCCGGTCTGGTCTACACGCTGAATGATGAATGACTCCAGTCACATCACTGATCTCCTCCTTGTGAAATGTCAGTCTTCTCTCCCCCATTGTAACATTGTAGCAAGGAGGAAGCATGTCCTCAGTCTCCTCTCCCCCAGTGTAACATTGTAGCAAGGAGGAAGCATTTCCTCAGTCTCCTCTCCCCCATTGTAACATTGTAGTAAGGAAGCATTTCCTCAGTCTCCTCTCCCCATTGTAGCAAGGAAGCATTTCCTCAGTCTCCTCTCCCCATTGTAGCAAGGAAGCATTTCCTCAGTCTCCTTTCCTCTATTGTAACATTGTAGTAAGGAAGCGTTTCCTCAGTCTCCCCCCGCCCCCCCATTGTAACATTGTAGTAAGGAAGCATTTCCTCAGTTTCTTCTACCCATTGTAGCAAGGAAGCATTTCCTCAGTCTTCTCTCTCTCTCTCATTGTAACATTGTAGTAAGGAGGAAGCATTTCCTCAGTCTCTTCTCCCCATGGTAACTTTGTAGCAAGGAGGAAGCATTTCCTCAGTCTCCTCCCCCAGTGATCAGACGGCAACAACGTACCCTTGTAGCAAGTCACAAGGTGAGAGCCTGCAGCAGGGGCCGATCTGTATCAAACATTTGTGAGCACAGCCAAGAACTGCACGGGCACCAGGATTTACATGATTGTGTCACCTCTGAGCCGGAGTCCAGGAAGTAGATGGTGACCCTGGATGATGCCTGAACAAAGATGGCGCCCTCCTGCTGGAGAGAAAAGCGGACGAAGGCATTGTCAGGGGGTTTGCTGTGATCTCTGTGGGAGATAATACATACCTGGGAGTGTTACACGGACACGTTACTCAGCATGTACGAACTTGACATAGAAAATGATATCTGATGCTAGATCCACTGGAGTCAGAGCTCCTACTCTGCAAGCTTGCTTTGAGTCAGCAGCTTAGAAGGTACTGAAGCCACTGGATCAGCATGACAGCTGGGCCAGCTAGTAAACAAATGTCTGCACTTCCTCCATGCAGGGAAGGTTGTTTTGGGTGTGTAGACAGCGTCACGGCCCGCCTGCCCGTGCACAGTGCCCCCCCTTTCCCTTCAGCAGGCGTTCGTCATGTATACTTCCTGTTAAACTGGTTTAACACTGTTACCTATGACCTCACCCGTCTCATGTGTTTCATGCTCCAGGGGCTTTTCTCTCCCTTTCTGTTTCCATCGGGGCGGACTGTCTACAGTGGGATCCCAGCGCGGGTCACCTCCTCAATACCGGCCCTCGAACCACACAGCTCCGATGATGCACACATAGGCCGTAGCGACGGCTGTGAGCACCAGGACGTTCCGCTGTGACGAGTCACGTGACCTTCGCCGAGAACGACTTGTGTCCTGGAAAATATTACAGCTCTCATTTCTGGACTGACTCACAAGCGGAAGGACCGGGAGCGAGGTAAGGGACGCGATTGTGTCTTGTAGGTGCGAGAGATCTGGACGAAATCTAGACGATCATACGGGTTATGGTGAGACCGAAGGGATCAGGGATCCATCCAACCGAATCAGTGCGGAGCTCAGGGATGTCTTATAACAGAAGATATATAACACTGCCACTGATTTCAACTGAGAGTGTGGAATCATTCAAAAAGTTTTTGGACGATTTCCTTATAGACCGCAAGATACAGGGGGACAGGTACTCCTAAGAACAAGATCACACAGGGACTCATACACACGCACACGCCTGCAAAATCACACACAGACATACAATAGGTTGGACTTGATGGACTTGTGTCTTTATTCAACCTCAAATACTATGTAACATGATAGATAGATATATATAGAGAGAGAGATAGATATAGAGATAGATAGATATAGAGAGAGATATATATACTGTATATAGAGATAGATATAGAGAGAGAGAGAGAGAGATATAGAGAGAGAGAGAGAGAGAGAGATATAGAGAGAGATAGATATAGATAGATATAGAGAGAGATATATATACTGTATATAGAGATAGATATATAGATAGAGAGAGAGAGATATAGAGAGAGATATATATATATAGAGAGAGAGAGAGATAGATATAGAGAGATAGATAGATATAGAGAGAGATATAGAGAGAGAGAGAGAGATATAGAGAGAGA
>NW_017306456.1:912934-916372 GCF_000935625.1 Nanorana parkeri
GAGATAGTAGACGTGCACTGGCAAAAAATTTGTTTAGTTTCGTTCTGATTCGGATTTTGTGTAATTTCGTTTTTCGGGATTCAGGTGTGAAAGTCAATTCGGATTTGGCCGAAATTCATTAGCGGCAGTTCGTTCGAACGTTCGTTTCGTTTGTTGCAGCAAAATGACATTTGAGGAAAAAAATAATGTTTCTCCTTCTCTAATGTCACTTTGCTGCAACAAACGAAACGAACGAAATGAAAACTAAACGAACGTTCGAACGAACCACCGCTAATGAATTTCAGAAACGGAAATTCGGATTCGTTTGCATCCGTTATATCTGTAATTCGGAATTCGCATACATCCGAATGTCCGATTTTCCGAAAATGAAACGAATCGCAACCCAAAAGAGATATTTTGGTGATAGTGGGAGCAGTGGCGTCACAAGGGGTGTCACCATTGAAGGGGTGTGGGCCGCACCCCCCCTAAAAAGTCGGCGCTCGGTCTTGGACCAAACGCACGACAGTATCAGGAGAGAGGAGGGGACCCGGCGGCATACCTTATCCCGCCGGGTGGCTGTCCCCTCCTCTCTCTGCCGGTGCCCATCACAAAGATGGCCGCCGACAGGTATCAGAAGATCGCCGCGTGTGCGCGATGACGTCAGCCTCGGTACGCCCCTGAATGGGAGTCTGTTGGGCAGAGTTGGCCCTTGGCTTCTTCTAAGTCTTGAATAGTCCAACTATCATGTACCTGGCTGGAGACTGGTTGGATGAGGAGGCTCCCCCTGCACCTCGTGTCCCCCAAACTCTGAGAATGGGAACAGAGCCTGAGAAACAGCAAGTAGCACGGGTGCCAGTGGATGGGGCAACCATGAGCTAGGCAGAAGTCCAGGATCTGGATCGGGTAGAGCAGAGCCGAGGTCACACCAGGCAGGCAGCAGGGTACCAGAGCAGGAGTCAGAATCGAGGCCAGACAAGCCAGGAGTCACAGCAGTCGCGCAGCGAAGTACAAGGGATGAGGCAGAGTCCAGTAACATTTCCAAGGTTAGAAGTCAGGAGCTGTCAGGTTCAATCCGGGTCAAGATGCAGGAGCAGTAAACAGGCCGAGCAAACAGGATCACAGGGAACAGCTGAAAGTACCATCCAGCAACTAAGCCCAGGCTGTGCTTGCTTTAAATAAGGAGGTCAATTCAGAGGTACTGCATCACTTCCTGCGCACCAGATTAGCGCGTCCGTGCGCGTACAAATGCCCGTTTTTCTATGGTAAGAAAATTGGGACCACGCCCATGCGCAGCAGACCTGGTTACCTTACACCAACAGTGAGACCCCCTCACCATCATTCTTGCACCTTCACTCCTCAGATCACCCCAATTCCTGCACCTTCACCCCTCAGATCACCCCAATTCCTGCACCTCCACACCTCTGATCACCCCAATTCCTGCACCTTCACCCCTCAGATCACCCCAATTCCTGCACCTTCACCCCTCAGATCACCCCAATTCCTGCACCTTCAAACCCCTTTAGGGTATGCCCCTGGTCAGTCCAGAATCTCCAGCTACGGGAAGCCACAAGGGTCACCACACTACATGGATATGTCAGCTTTCATATACAGATCCATGGCACGCCGCCCGTGTCCTCAATGCAGCGCTCATGGCTTTCTGCCCGCTAGGGAGGCGTGCACATTGCAGGGAGTGTGCCGGAGTTTTGACATTGGTCCACGGGCTCCATGACACTCTGGGGGACAAAACATAATGCAGGGATGTCCAGGACGAAAGGATAGTTTTTGTCACTTCCCATGGACTGGACTTCCCAGCTATTCTCTGTGACTACAAAACCCCTCCCAGCTATGTACCGAAGAGGAGTAATTAATGCAGGATGTGTTTTGTGGTCGGACAACACAGCTCCTCCATAGATACAGTGCGGTGAGTGGGCGTGGTCACCCTAGAACAGGTGACATAATGCAGCTTACTACTCCTTAGATGTGGTGGCTGCATTTGTTTTTGTGTTTTTTTAGGCTCTTTTTCATTTTTTAGGTGATCCTGCCAGTAACACACATGGGGGTGTATTTATAAACAATTCACCCCGTGAATCTCTGTGTACTTTCATTTTTTGAGAGTAGAGGCAAAAACAAACGTTCATAGTGTATCTTGTAGGGTTGATGTAATGTAATACCACATTATGGCCACTAGATGGAGTGGAGGAGCATAAGAAATCCATACTTCTTACCTATGCTCCTCGGCTCCACCTAGTGGCCATATTACAGTATTACGTCACATTACATTCAACCCGGAAAAGAAAATATACTAAGAGCGTAAATTTTTGCTTCTATTAGCACAGAATGAACGTTCACAGAGATTCGCGGGGTGCATGGCTCTGCAAACTGTTTATCAACAGACCCCCATGTGTAATATTCAAATGGAATGTATACCTAACCAAATCACTGATTACAATATTGTCTTTCAGGTCCCAGAGTTGAGGAGTCCTTCAGCAATATCTAGATCCGTGGACGACCCGCCATGGCGAGCCCCCGCTCCAGCACATCCTCCCCTCTGATCGTTGACATCCCCCCGCGGGTGCTGGATGAACTCTGCCGCTGTATTGACTGCCTGATAGACTGGGAGTGGCTACGATTTGGTGAGATGCCTTTCCCTTTATCAGAGATCGGATAACAATACACGAATAACCGAAATGTGCAGATAATTTAGGATTAAAAAGCAAAATAATTTTTTTTGCCTATCGTTAAAGCTTTCCTAACACGTAAAGAGAACCTGTCACCAGTGGGCATCTGAATCTCCATTACGAAATTGTGATAACAGCGCAAGCTTACCTCCTCAGGGATACATGTCTTTTCACTAGTTACCTGTATTTTCTCCC
Organism: Nanorana parkeri; assembly: GCF_000935625.1. Lineage (NCBI taxonomy): Eukaryota > Metazoa > Chordata > Amphibia > Anura > Dicroglossidae > Nanorana > Nanorana parkeri. Next base: position 915,787 of record NW_017306456.1, read on the forward strand.
TGTCAACGTGTCAGACTGAGGGTCAGGCTTTAAGGCCCCCCACGGAGTCCGTCTTATCTCCTGCCTGAGCTTAGTGCTGGTGGCAGGTGCTCAAAAAACTATAAGGAAATAGATATTACAGCTTTAGGAGCCGTTACTACTGCTTGGATCTGATGATCTTTCAATATTCTGCACTGACTTCAACGTCAGCTGCACATCATGGCCCTGGACTGTCTTCCTTAAAGTGGCCATGGTGGATCATGCCCTAGCAATGTGTGTCGGCGTGGCTAATTGGTGTACTTGACAAGCCAGGGGTGCCATTGACAGGCCAGAGATGCACATGACAATCCAGGTGCACACAAGACAGGACAGAGGACCAAATGACAAGACAGGGGTGCACATGGCAGGCTAGAGGTGGATATGACATGCCAGGGGTGCACATGACATGCCAGGGGTAAAGATGACAGGCCAGGGTAAACATGACAGTCCAGGGGTACACATGACAGGCCAGGGTTGCACATGACAGGCCAGGGGTGCACATGACAGGCCAGGGGTACACATGACAGGCCAGGGTTACACATGACAGGCCAGGGGTATACACAGCCAG
>NW_017306456.1:916387-917468 GCF_000935625.1 Nanorana parkeri
AAGGGGTAGCTTGCCAGTCCAGGGGTTCACATGACAGGCCAGGGGTGCACATGACAGGCCAGGGTTGCACATGACAGGCCAGGGGTACACATGACAGGCCAGGGTTACACATGACAGGCCAGGGGTATACATGACATGCCAGGGGTACACATGACAGGCCAGGGTTGCACATGACAGGCCAGGGTTGCACATGACAGGCCAGGGTTGCACATGACAGGCCAGGGGTATACATGACAGGCCAGGGGTACACATGACAGGCCAGGGTTACACATGGCAGGCCAGGGGTATACATGACAGGCCAGGGCTGCACATGACAGGCCATTGTTGCACATGACAGGCCATTGTTGCACATGACAGGCCAGGGCTGCACATGACAGGCCAGGGTTACACATGGCAGGCCAGGGGTACACATGACAGACCAGGGTTACACATGACAGACCAGAGTTACACATGACAGGCCATTGTTGCACATGACAGGCCAGGGGTACACATGACAGGCCAGGGGTATACACGACAGGCCAGGGTTGCTTATCCTGATTTAGGGGATGGATACAAGGAATAACAATGTAACCTGCACCTTGCTACATCTACCATATCAATAATGATGTTTGATGACGACAAGACCAGCCAACCTCCTATATGCGTGTTCTCTTCACTGCACATTGGACAAAGAGGAAGCAAATTACATCACCCGATCTCCACTTCCTATTATTAAAGTAGAACTGAAGCCAAAAACGTTTTGTTTTTAATTTTGGATAGGCTCCGGGACGATTAAAACCCCGGCGGCTTCTGTGTCCCATTGGGGTGATCTCCCTTCACTTCCTGTCTGATTGCTTCAACAGGAGGGGAGAGGAAATCTCTTTAAAGTGAGGAAAATCCCTCGTGGTCACCAGAACTAGTGTCCCCACTGGAAGATTTCCCATCTATACCTGTGCTGGTGACAACCCACAATTTGGGATTTTCTTTCAGGTTTAGGGATAACAGTCACCAGGACATATAGAGAGGGTGAGAGGACACAGACAGCAATAAAACCTGACGGGTCTTCTAATCCCTCTCCACTCTATCCCCCCCCCCCCCCCCC
>NW_017306456.1:917819-923263 GCF_000935625.1 Nanorana parkeri
CCCCCCCCAAAAAAAAAGTTGTGGCTTCAGTTGCAGTTAGATTTCTGTCTTATATCTTTCACCTGTGGTGAATTATAATGGCTCATGAACACATACTGCACCTTCATCTCTCCGTTTGTATTCAGTTATCATCGTCTTCTGAAGGAATGTATGAGTGCCTGCACTGGACGCTCAAACGAGGAGAATAAGAGCAGGGGGCTTATATCTACACCTCAGACAGTCTCATGTTCCATGTTTTACAGAGCCATTTGTCCTGTGAAAGTGCCATGTACATTCATTATGTGCACATGGGGCAAAAACTAAAATGTTATAAGTGTATTTTCATTCCAGGTTGAAAAGAATGAATTCATAAGATTAGGAGGAATCGGGGAAAATACCTCATTATGGCAACTAGATGGCGCTGAGGAGCATAAGTTATAAATACGTCTATTCTATGCTCTGTGGCTCCATCTAGTGGCCATAATGTGGTATGATCCTCAGCTCCACCTAGTGGCTATAATGGGGTATGATCTTCAGCTCCACCTAGTGGCCATAATGTGGTATAATCCTCAGCTCCATCTAGTGGCCATAATGTGGTATGATCCTCAGCTCCATCTAGTGGCCATAATGGGGTATGATCCTCAGCTCCACCTAGTGGCCATAATGTGGTATGATCCTCAGCTCCATCTAGTGGCCATAATGGGGTATGATCCTCAGCTCCATCTAGTGGCCATAATGGGGTATGATCCTCAGCTCCATCTAGTGGCCATAATGTGGTATGATCCTCAGCTCCACCTAGTGGCCATAATGGGGTATGATCCTCAGCTCCATCTAGTGGCCATAATGGAGTATGATCCTCAGCTCCATCTAGTGGCCATAATGTGGTATTTTCCTGATTCCTCCTAATCTTATGAATTCATTTATTAGGGTTTTTTGTTTTTTTTTTTGCTCAGAGTTCATCTTCGAAGCCCACTGCACCCTTAAAAAAACATCAAAAGCCACTAAAAATCAAAATTTTTCCCAAAAAAAGGAAACTTGTTCAAACCTGCGGCCCTCCAGCTGTGGTGAAACTACAAATCATATAATCCCCTGCCTCTGGAGGTCATGCCTGTAGCTGTGAGAATCTTGCAATGCCTCATAGGATTTGTAGGGGCGGAGTTTGCCCACCCTTGACCTATGAGAGAATAACGTATTATTATTATTTTTAGCTTCCAACATCATGAGCGATGAAACGACTGTGCAGAGATTCGCGATGAAGCGGCGAGCGGGGGACAACGCCACCAGGGAACTGCTTTGGAGTTGGGGACAGAAGCTGGCCACCGTGCAGGACCTGGAGGAGATCCTGGAGAAGCTGGAACTCTACAGAGCCATGGACGTCCTCCGGCAGAGTAAGTCAGGTCTATGAGGAGTGAATGAGCGCCAAGTGCTGTGATGCTAATAGTATAGAGAAAAGCCCACTGCCATCTTCTGGTTAGAGTTATTATATGGATTTACTTCCCGTATCTGTAGCACCAAAATATTCTGCAGAGGTCGACAGAGTACATAGAACTGTAAAGCTCAGTCCCCGCCCCCGAGGAGCTCACAGACTAATGCCCCAGTCACAGTGATACAAGTGCTCGAGCCCATTTGTACAGAAGCCGGTCACTGTTACAATGAATTCAAAGCACAGAAATGGGAAGTCATCCAAATCAAATCTCCGGGGGACAGGAAGCTGCATCCGGGGAATGACATTGGCGTCCAAAGCCTAATTATTACACAATAAGCATCTTACATTTTGCAAGAGGCCCCCTTTAAATTCACTTTAACATAAATAACACATTTTATATTGCAGGGTCACTTTGTACAGCACTGCGCTATATGTCAGCGCTATATATATCTATAATAATAGTGTGTGACTGTTGGGGGAACGTCTCCTCCTCTCTCTGCCGGCGTTCATCACCAAGATGGCGCCGGCAGGCATCAATCAGATGGTCGTGCATCGCGTATGCGTGAGGTGACGTCAAAGATAATAGGGTGTGACTGTGGGGGGACATTAGAGTGTAAGCTCCTCTGGTGCAGAGATGGATGTGACTGTCTCGGTGTTCTCTGTACAGCACTGCGGTATATGTCAGAGCTATATACATGTATAATAATAATGATTTGTGACTGTGGGGGGACATTAGAGTGTAAGCTCCTCTGGTGCAGAGATGGATGTGACTGTCTCGGTGTTCTCTGTACAGCACTGCGGTATATGTCAGAGCTATATACATGTATAATAATAATGATTTGTGACTGTGGGGGGACATTAGAGTGTAAGCTCCTCTGGTGCAGAGATGGATGTGACTGTCTCGGTGTTCTCTGTACAGCACTGCGGTATATGTCAGAGCTATATACATGTATAATAATAATGATTTGTGACTGTGGGGGGACATTAGAGTGTAAGCTCCTCTGGTGCAGAGATGGATGTGACTGTCTCGGTGTTCTCTGTACAGCACTGCGGTATATGTCAGAGCTATATACATGTATAATAATAATGATTTGTGACTGTGGGGGGACATTAGAGTGTAAGCTCCTCTGGTGCAGAGATGGATGTGACTGTCTCGGTGTTCTCTGTACAGCACTGCGGTATATGTCAGAGCTATATACATGTATAATAATAATGATTTGTGACTGTGGGGGGACATTAGAGTGTAAGCTCCTCTGGTGCAGAGATGGATGTGACTGTCTCGGTGTTCTCTGTACAGCACTGCGGTATATGTCAGAGCTATATACATGTATAATAATAATGATTTGTGACTGTGGGGGGACATTAGAGTGTAAGCTCCTCTGGTGCAGAGATGGATGTGACTGTCTCGGTGTTCTCTGTACAGCACTGCGGTATATGTCAGAGCTATATACATGTATAATAATAATGATTTGTGACTGTGGGGGGACATTAGAGTGTAAGCTCCTCTGGTGCAGAGATGGATGTGACTGTCTCGGTGTTCTCTGTACAGCACTGCGGTATATGTCAGAGCTATATACATGTATAATAATAATGATTTGTGACTGTGGGGGGACATTAGAGTGTCAGCTCCTCTGGCGGCAGGTACTGATATAAATGGTTCTGTGTTCTCAGCATCAGTTCTTCTTCTTCTCTTTTCTGATCTATTAGTCAGTAAGCAGTTTTATCGATCGATCACATTAATCTCTATTGATCGCAGGCTGCCCGGTCTCCTCCAGGAACTCTCCAGGATCGGAAAGACAATCAGATTTTGGTTCCGGGACAGAACAGAACTTGATGAACAGTACCGCGGGGATAGAGAAACCTCCAGGTAACACGGGCCCCATTGAGGGTTCTGGTCGGATCCAGAGGTGGACACTGACAGTGACAATCTGATTGTATATTTCAGTCTTTGCTCCGTCGCTGCCGCCACCGCCGCCCCCGCCATCGGAACTTCTGAGGTCCTTGCAGAATGACAACGATCCGCTCTCCCTTACAGATGAGGTGCGTGGGATTTAGAGGGAGTGTATATTTTTTTAAGATCATTTTGGGGGTCAGCAACTGTTTCCATATTAAGGAGTCTATATATAAAACATTTGCATAGATATTAATCCAGCAAAACTGAATATTTGCTGTTTGAGGGTCACCAGCTGTTGTGAGAATGGGGAAAAAATCGAATGTTCTTGGTGTAATTTCTCTTCTGGTCGAATGTTCTTCAATAGGATTATTCATCAAGAACAAAGTGAATGGGGGAGATGCCACATTATGGCCACTAGGTGGAGCTGAAGCTCAGAGGAAATAAATACATGCTAGTAATGAGATACAATGTTACAATTCTAGAGGCTGCTGAGGTGAATGAGCTTATATATGTATCGATTTCCATCCCGTAGTATCCATGGTTACATTTATAATAGGGTGTAGGCCCTCCAGCTATAGTGGAGTTTCAGTATTTATCTGTGGATATGAAGTCATTGATCCATTGGCTCTCTATGATGATCCATTGGCTATCTATGATCTATATTGGCTCTCTATGATCCATTGGCTCTCTATGATCCATTAGCTCTCTATGATCTATATTGGCTCTCTATAATTCATTGGCTCTCTATGATCTATATTGGCGATCCATTGGCTCTCTATGATCTATTGGCTCTCTATGATCTATATTGGCTCTCTATGATCTATATTGGCTCTCTATAATCCATTGGCTCTCTACGATCTATATTGGCGATCCATTGGCTCTCTATGATCTATTGGCTCTCTATGATCTATATTGGCTCTCTATGATCTATATTGCCTCTCTATGATCCATTGGCTCTCTATGATCTATATTGGCTCTCTATGATCCATTGGCTCTCTATGATCTATATTGGGTCTCTATGATCCATTGGCTCTCTATGATCTATATTGGGTCTCTATGATCCATTGGCTCTCTATGATCCATTGGCTCTCTATGATCTATAATTGGCTCTCTATGATCCATTGGCTCTCTATGATCTATATTGGGTCTCTATGATCCATTGGCTCTCTATGATCCATTGGGTCTCTATGATCTATGATTGGCTCTCTATGATCTATATTGGCTCTCCCCTGTCTGCAGGTCCTGAGTATTCCGCAGCAGGAGATCAGTCTGACGCCGGGCTCCTTCTGTCAGCAATGGACTCCGCGGCAGCTGGATGAAATCACCGACAATTTCAGCATCGACAGGAAGACTTACTCCGGACAGTTTGCTGACATCTATGTGGGACAGAAGGCGGGCAGAACCTACGCCGTAAAGAGGATAAAGGAGGTAATATATACGGAGGTCTCAGCTCATCACATATATAAGAGTTTCCCGATCTTTGTCAGCTGCTGAGATACATTTCCGGAAAGATTTAAAGTGACACTAAACCCCGGAATGAAATCCTAAAAATACATTCAAGTCCCTGAACTATGAACAACAATGCATCTTATTTGTGTATCACTCGGCTGTAGATCCTAATACATTGTTGTTACTAGTTAAAGTAAAATTAAACACTCGGTTTTTATTTCATATATCTACTGCTAGCAAGATGCAAAAACATTGAAAAAAAAATAAAAAAGTTACCAAGAAGGTAATTACTTACCTCTGTCCCCGCCGCTCGCTCTCGTGCATTTTTAAGATTTAACTCCGGAGTTTAGTGTCACTTAAAAGGATAAGTACACTGTAAATTAAAGTGCATTTATCCTTTTTTTTTTCCCGTTACCCCTGACCTCACCTAACCCACCCCTCCCCCTTCACCAATGCACACCTACCTCGATCCAACAGCCACCATTCCGCTGTATGTTTAAATCCGCCTCATCACTGCTCCCTCTGCTGGCTGGACCTGCACATTACAGCCCCCATACACTTCTATGGGCTGCAGCCCAAGGACAGGCCGGAGACCATGAGAGACGGTCCCGTAGAAGTCACAATGCGCAGGTGCAGCCGGGAGAGTCAAGCGTTGTGGTGCTGGATCAAGGTACGTGTGCATCTGTGAAGGGGGAT
>NW_017306456.1:923500-938763 GCF_000935625.1 Nanorana parkeri
AATATCATAAACATTTAACATGTTAAAATGAAACTAATTATTATGTATATAATATAAATATATATAATACCCGGGAATAATTCCTCTCTCCCGTTTAGGTGGACGGGGAGCAGACGGACAGATTGCATTCCCTCTTCCAGACAGAAGCGCAGATCACATTCCGGTAAGATTCACGACAAGCTTCCGGCAGAGCTGAACCTTCAACCAGCCCCATTCAGTCACCGCTGAGCTGACATGACGGGTGTCTAGGAAGGAACTACTGATGGAGGCGGCCATTGCTGACTCCCTTTCTAAAATGCCACTTTCCTGGCTGTGCCTGGCTTCAGGAGAAGAATGCAGATCAGAGGTCAGGACCTTGAATTGGACTTAGAAAGTACTGAAGCTTCAGGATCAACACGACCGGCATTATGAGGAGAGGTCAGCAATGGTATCCTCCATACTGCCTCGGTGTAGGTTACTTCCAATCCTTGTAACATCCTCCCTTCTCTTCCTGATACACAAGGTGTCACTGGAACAGGAAGTGAGGGGAAATCCCCTTTCAGGGGACACGAACCACCACCGTAAATGGGAGGAGTTATGCAAATATTACAATGATTGGTTGATGTCAGTGGGGGGAAGTGGGCGTTCCTAGGCAGGCCGGATTATCATGTAGACCACCCTAGGTTCTCCGGTCACTTTAGGCCCTTTATATTCTCTCTTATGTTCCAGGTGTAACCACCAGAATCTGCTGCCTCTGCTGGGGTTCTGCCTGGAGAGCGGACATCGGTGCCTTGTCACACAGTTCATGAAGAACGGCTCCTTGGACGAGGCCTTACATGGGGTAAGTTCATTGCCTGCCGGGTCCCGTTCACCGACAAATAAAATGGCGCCGCGTGACTGCCAATTAAGTAACAGTATCAGGAATTTTCAGGAAAGCTCCACCATTTATCATCATAACGCCGACCTTGAGTTCCAGTCCAGTGACTCTGCCTAGGCTGAGATGATGTCATCAGTCTGCTGCAGGCAGGAGGAAGCATTTCCTCAGTCTCCCCTCCCCCCAGTGATCAGTAATGCAACATTGTAGCAAGTCACAAGGTGAGATGCTGCATCGGGGCTGATCCCTGTAAGACATTTGAGAACACAAGTACTGCACAGGCTCCGGGATTTACATGATTGCGTCATCTCTGAGCCGGCATATAAGTCCAGGAAGTAGATGGTGACCCTGGATGATGCCTGAACAAAGATGGCTCCTTCCTTCTGGACAGAGAAGCAGATGAAGGCATCATCAACGGGAGTCATGTGATCTCTGTGAGAGGGAATACATATCTGGAAGGGTTACACGGACACATTACTGAGCACGTTGCACTTTAAGCTGATCACTGATTTCCTCTTTTTGACACGTAATGTCTTCTCTAGGAGCGGCCGCCGGTCCTGAGCTGGGAGAAGAGGCTGACGGTGGCTGCGGGTCTCCTGCAAGCTGTGCATCACTTGCATGCGGCCGACCTGTTCCACGGGAATATTAAGAGGTGAGTGCGAGACTTCTATCTTCCCGCAGACTTCCTGCCGATCAGTATCACTTCATCACACGGTGACCACAGCCGAGCTCATGAGACCTCCGTCCACTTCCTCCACCGGCGACCACACAAGTATCCCATTCCACCGCGGGTGACGTACGGCCTCTCGTGTGCGTCTCCTTCCTTCCTCTTTCATGTTCCTTGTACTTTCCAGAGGCAGATGAAAGGAGATTTGTTACTTTGGAGGTGATGTGATTACCGGCAGCCGCGTATTATTATCCAGGATATACACCGAGTGGCCAGATTATTATGACCACCTGACGTTTGTAGGCGAATTAGCTATAATTTGGCGCTGAAGTTGCTAGAGGGCCAGACCATTATAAATAGGGAAGCGGGTTGGTTACCACGACAGTAGAAGTGATTTGTTTCTGAAGATTCGGGGAAACAACGCGATTTAACAGCCTTTGAACGCGGGGTGATTGTTGGCGCTCGGAGCCACGGAGCGAGTATCAGCAAAACAGCAGAATTTGTTACATGTTCAAGAGCAGCTGTTGTTAAAGTGTTTAAAGGAGAACTATGGGGTCAGGGCTTTTCCCCATAGTTCTCCTTAGGGTAACGGGAGGACACAAACTAGCGTCCTCCCATCACCCTAGGCTTAGTATACCGCGAGCTGTAGCTCGCGGTATACTGAGACGCCGCAGCTGAAGCGGATTATGCCGGGATCCGCCCAGCTACGTGACTGACAGCTGGCTCTGCCTATCTAGAGGCAGAGACAGCTGTACCTGCCCCCCTCCCCCTCCGTTCCACCAGTCAGCGCTGGAGGATCAGAGAATCCAGCCCCTCCCCTGTCACGGCAGAGAGCCGTGACAGGATCGAGAGGCGAGCGAACGCCGGTATGTGTTCGCTCACCTCCCGATCTACTGAGCCGACCTGTGACAGTCTCATGTCGGCTAGAACTATGAGGTGAGTGAAAAGCACTCACCTCATAGTTCTCCTTTAAGGGCTCACAGTGCGGTAGCAGTGTTGTCACCCTGGGACAGGAAGTGATAAGCTTATCAGTATATGTAACAGACCACAAGGCAGCGAATGGGAGAAGTTCATTGTTGGGGGTCACAGGGGGGGGTCAAGGTCTGGACATGTCTGGGTCTGCAGTACAGTCCTGACTCCTGATTTCCCTTCTCCTCCCAGTTCCAATGTGTTTCTGGATGAAAATTTCTCTCCCAGACTGGGCCACTCCGGAGCGCGATTCTGCCCAGACGCCTCCGCCAGTTACACTCAGGTGAAAACTCATGACCTGCAGAAGTACCAACCTTACCTGCCGGACACCTACCTGAGGAGAGGGCTGCTGACTGCACAGACCGACATCTTCTCTGCTGGCGTGGTATGGAAATAGGGAGCATCTAAAGGGGAGTGTCCCCGAACCCTGTCCCGATCTATGTCCCCGACCAATGTCCCCGATCCATGTCCCCGATCCATGTCCCCGACCAATGTCCCCGACCAATGTCCCAGATCCATGTCCCCGACCAATGTCCTAGATCCATGTCCCCGGACCCCGACCAATGTCCCAGATCCATGTCCCCGGACCCCGACCAATGTCCTAGATCCATGTCCCCGGACCCCGACCAATGTCCTAGATCCATGTCCCCGAACCCTGTCCCGATCCATGTCCCCGATCTATGTCCCCGACCAATGTCCCAGATCCATGTCCCCGATCCATGTCCCCGACCAATGTCCCAGATCCATGTCCCCGACCAATGTCCCCGATCTATGTCCGCGACCAATGTCCTAGATCCATGTCCCCGGACCCCGACCAATGTCCTAGATCCATGTCCCCGGCCCCCGACCAATGTCCCAGATCCATGTCCCCGATCTATGTCCGCGACCAATGTCCTAGATCCATGTCCCCGGCCCCCGACCAATGTCCCAGATCCATGTCCCCGATCTATGTCCGCGACCAATGTCCTAGATCCATGTCCCCGGCCCCCGACCAATGTCCCAGATCCATGTCCCCGATCTATGTCCGCGACCAATGTCCTAGATCCATGTCCCCGGACCCCGACCAATGTCCCAGATCCATGTCCCCGATCAATGTCCATGATCCATGTCCCCGATCCATGTCCCCGATCCATGTCCCCGACCAATGTCCCAGATCCATGTCCCCGACCAATGTCCCCGATCAATGTCCGCGACCAATGTCCTAGATCCATGTCCCCGGACCCCGACCAATGTCCCAGATCCATGCCCCCGATCAATGTCCATGATCCATGTCCCCAATCAATGTTACCGACCAATGTACTCAAGCAATGTCCCAGTCCATGTCCCTAACCAATACCTCTGATCCATGTCCCTGACCAATGTCCCCAATTCATGTCCCCGATCAATGTCACCACTCCATGTCCCCGATCAATGTCACCACTCCATGTCCCCGATCCCAAACAGTTGAGGGCTCCTATAACTTGTACGTTGACCACAACTCCTCTAACACCTACAGGTTCTGGCAGAAATCCTGACCGGACTCAGGCCGAGCGACAAGAGCCGAGATCCCGCCTACTTGGTAAGATTATTCATCGCAGAATCCATCCACGAGCCTGTTTTCCCCGCAGGCTCCGCCCCTAAACTAGGTTTTTTATTCTCTTATCAGAAAGATCTGGTTGTGAAAGAGATGGATCTGGCGAAAACGTGTGCGGAATCCGCCGGCGATAAGTCAGAATCCGCGGAGCACCTGTGTGCAAAGGCAATGCTTGAGAAACACGCCGATGCCAAGCCCGGGAGAGCGCCACCAGAGGCGGGGCTTTATCTGGCGCTCGCCGTCTGCTTGTGTCTCACCAAGAAGAAGGTTCTGTTATCAGAGGTAAGCAGCTGGACAGATGACTGCCAGAGGACTCGCTAGGGGGGACGCATTGGGCACAATGATACCTCATGAATGTATTTCTAATACAAGCAGTGTAAGGACCGTAATGTGTCCTTCTAGCAGCCTCTGTGCAGCAGGGCTGGAGTGTGAGAGGAAGAAGCAGTACAAGGAGCCAAACAGTCCATGTGCTGACAAGAAGCATGCTGATAAGAGGAGAAAGCAGAGTGACCGAGAGAGGAGTTCAGCACTGTGCTGCTTCTCCTTTCACTGTCCAATCACAGGATGGGGGCGGGTCAAGGACAGTTCGGGCTCAGACTGAGACTGGACTATCAGGCCGAGGACATCTTGTGGTCAAAAAGAAGTACTGCGGGGATAGAGCCCTGGAATGAAAGCAGCTTTGTTAATGTAATCGGCTATTGGTTGGAGTTCTTCTTTAGGGATCATTGGCAGTCAGTGGGAGATGTGTTGGGAAAGTTTTTATCCATTATTGCCTCCGATCTGCCTCCCAGACCAAGATTACTCCACATATCCCTCCACTGAGCTTCCAGTCTGCAGATATTCACCATCCAATGGTAACATAGATGCAGATATTCACCATCCAATGGTAACATAGTTACAGATATTCACCATCCAATGGTAACATAGTTGCAGATATTCACCATCCAATGGTAACATAATTGCAGATATTCAGCACTCTTAGTAGTTTCATCTTCTATCTCCTCTAATGGGACCGCGGGTGTGCATCAGGAACAGTGACAGTACATCAGTGTCTTGCTGGATCCGTATGGGAGGTCTGGCCCGAAATGATCAATAATAATAATCACCAGAAAAGAAACGCAGACCATGGAAATTGTAGGGCTCCCGCACATAGGTAGTCAGTGTAAAAGTACCTCCCTTACATTGGTGGTGGTCAGTGCAGTGCCCCCTTAAATTGGTGATCAGTGGAGGACCTACTTACGTTGGTGGTCAGTGAACTGCTTCGCTACATTGGTGGTCAGTGGAGAATGATCCCCAAGCTTGGTGGTCATTGAAGAAGTTCCCTTACACTGGTGGTCAGTGAAGTGCTCCATTACATAGGTGGTCAGTAGAAAATGGTCCCTTAACCTAGGTGGTCATTGGAAAACATCCCCCTTACATTGGTAATCAGTGTAGTTCCTCCTTACATTGGTGGTAAGTGTAGTTCCTCCTTACATTGGTGGTCAGTGTAGTTCCTCCTTACATTGGTAATCAGTGTAGTTCCTCTTTTCATTGGTGGTCAGTGTAGTTCCTCCTTACATTGGTGGTCAGTATAGTTCCTCCTTACATTGGTGGTCAGTGTAGTTCCTCGTTACATTGGTGGTCAGTGTAGTTCCTCCTTACATTGGTGGTCAGTGTAGTCCCTCCTTACATTGGTGGTCAGTGTAGTCCCTCCTTACATTGGTGGTCAGTGTAGTTCCTCCTTACATTGGTGGCCATTGTAGTTCCTCCTTACATTGGTGGCCATTGTAGTTCCTCCTTACATTGGTGGGCATTGTAGTTCCTCCTTACATTGGTGGTCAGTGTAGTGCCCCCCCTTATATTGGTGGTCAGTGTAGTTCCTCCTTACATTGGTGGTCAGTGTAGTCCCTCCTTACATTGGTGGTCAGTGTAGTGTCCCCTTTACATTGGTTTTCATTGGAAGACCTAATTACACTGGTAGCCAGTAAAATGCTCTGTTACACTGGTGGTCATTGGAGAATAGTTCCCAAGCTTGGTGTTCACTGGAGAAGAACCCCATTATACTGGTGGCCAGTGAAGTGCTCTGTTACATTGGCAAACGATGGAGAATGGTCCCTGAGCTCACGTGTCATTGGAGAAGATGCCTATTACATTGGTGGCCAGTGAAGTGCTCTGTTACATTGGCAAACGATGGAGAATGGTCCCTGAGCTCACGTGTCATTGGAGAAGATGCCTATTACATTGGTGGCCAGTGAAGTGCTCTGTTACATTGGCAAACGATGGAGAATGGTCCCTGAGCTCACGTGTCATTGGAGAAGATGCCTATTACATTGGTGGCCAGTGAAGTGCTCTGTTACATTGGCAAACGATGGAGAATGGTCCCTGAGCTCACGTGTCATTGGAGAAGATGCCTATTACATTGGTGGTCAGTGAAGTGCGCCAGTACATTGGTGGTCATTGGAGAATGGTTCCCAAGCTTGGTGGTCATTAGAGAAGATCCCCATTGCACTGGTGGTCTATGAAGTACTCCTTACTTTGCTGGTCATTGGAGAATGGTCCCCAAGCTTGGTTGTCATTGGAGATGATCCCCCTTACACTGGAAGACAGTGATGTGCACCAGTACATTGGTGGTCAGTGGAGAATAGTCCCCAAGCTTGCTTGTTACAGGAGTAGATCCCCAATGGAGAATAGTTCACAAGCTTGGTGGTCATTGGACAAGATCCCCATTGTACTGGTGGCCAGTGAAGTGTTCTGTTACATTGGTGGTCAGTGGAGAATGGTCTCCAAGCCCATTTGTCATTGGAGAAGATCCCCATTACACTGGTGGTCCGTGAGCAGTGAGAATGCTCCCCTAACAGATAGCTGAAAAGATCAATGGTTTTAGTGAAAACTCATCTGAAAGGTGCAGATTGCTGAAGGAACCCCCAGGAACCTCTGGAGGAACTCTGGTTGGAAGGCTGATCTGGATGATGTTACCTTATCCATTAGAGGACTATAGTTACTCAACATGCTCTTCGTTGATGGTTGAGTATCCCTCAGTAGCTTCATCTCTGGTGGTTTCCTCCTTCTACTGGGGGTTTGACCTCCATTTGGTTCATCACATAACTGACGGTGGCATATCATCATATGTACCTCCAATGTCTCCCGAGGAAGCATATTGGTAGCCTGTGGAGCAATTTGTCCTCATCCCACATCAGAAGTCCACTTTTAGGAACCAGGAACATCTTTAATGCGTATGACTAGAATGATACATATCACAATTTTACGATTTTGACAATGTTTTGATGTCTCCCAGGTCACCGCCATGATGGAAAAAGCACAAAACGCGCTCAAGGCCCCTTTAAGGGAGTCCAGAGAAGAGACGTCCAGCATGAACGTCCCGGAGGAGAGCGACTTTGAGGAATCGTTGTCCCCACGCCGCGCGCAAGGGGGGCCATCTTGCTGGAGCCCATCCGCAGCCTACGGAGCCCTGCACCGCCTGGATCTGAGGACCGCGTGCCGCCAGGAAGCCGGCGGAACCCCCTGCGAGCTGGACGACTCCGGCAACTACTTGCTGTCCCCTGGGGGGGCGTGGCACGACCTAGGGGCCGAGTCGCCTTCTTGCAGTGCTCGGCCGGGACCGTGCGCCCGTGGACATGTTGGCGACCTGCGTTCCCGGGACCTAAAAAGCCCATGTGAGTGTCCGGATCCTGATTAGGGATGCACCGATACCGATGCTGGTATCGGTGCCGATACCGAGTATTTGGGGCGAGTACTCGTAAAAGCACCTTGTCCCCGTGCCCAAGCTCTGGGGCGCTGGTTGTGGGGGGTCTGCGGGCAGGGGGGCTTATTCACATCAGGGTACCCCTTTAATAAAGTGGCACCCAGATGCTGCCCCCCTCCCTTGTGAATGAGTAAGGGGTACCCATTCACTAAAGGGTTAAATAAAATTGTAAATAAAAAGTCCAGACTTTTGAAAAAAATCCTTTATTTAAAAAAAAAAAAATGGATCCACCGATGTTATCCAACGCCAATCACGGCGTCCAGCGTTGTCCACGACGACGACATAAAAAAATAAATAGAAATAATCATCTTTAAAAAACGACGACCACCGTCCGCTCGCGACGAACACCCGCCGCATAATGGCATTTTGACAGATGCCGGTAACATATAAACGTTTGGGCGGAGCTAGCGCTGACAGCTAGCTCCGCCCAGCTGTTTACAGTTGTAACAGGGTCAGCCATGATTGGGCGGAGTCATCATGCCTTTGCCCAATCATGGCTCTCGCTGTTCTCTGTGCCCTGATGGGGCGAAGACTTGCACCTGACCTGTGCAAGCCTTTAGCCAATTAGGGAGTCACAAGGCACATTACCCTGTGGGGCGTTTAGCGGGCCAACATACCGCCGAGCGCCCTTATAGTTCGTCTGTTCGGCGAACGTCGAGCCCAACCCTATTGGTAACCTCACAATCCGGGAACACCTAATAATGAGCCCGTGTTTCTAGATTCTAAGGATTCCCAACTCCTCCCACTGAAGGCTCTCTACAGGCTTCCTATGTAGACCCTTATGCGACGTAGACCCATTGGGAAAGATAGGCGGGGCCTATCCCAAACTACAGTCTGCAGAGAGATTTGAGGGCTAGTGGCAAGAGGCTGCAGGCCCTACCGGGCACTCTTTTCGGGCCCTTAAAGGGAAAGTCATGCCTAAGGGCAGAGACAGCAGGGTGGCTGCTGTTACCAGTATTAAAACCCTCCACGGTGTGCCCCTCTGAAACTGGGATCACTTACTTTGACCTTGACTCCACTTACTTCAGGTATAAGCCCTTCCCACCCAACTTACCCCTGCCCAATGACAGCATCCGTAATAGCCACTGCGGCACGTTCACTGGAGGAGAAGGAGGCGGGGGAAAGTGATAAGTGGGTGGGGCTTATTTCCAAAAGTGAAACCACGTTCGGAGGGGATGCATTTTGTTGCACGCGCTGCGTTACAGACACGTTGGTGCTATTTATTTTGTAAAAATCCCCCTGATTTGTGTTTTTGTAGCAGAGAGCGATGACCCGTCGTGGGGGATAGAGGTGAACGTGGCAAAAATGAAGCTGATGAAGGACATCGAGCTCTACGAAGACGAGAAGGTGGACAGCTCGTTCCTGTTCACGGAATAACAGACAAGGACACGGGCCCGTCCGTTCGGTGGAGACCGACGACTACCAGTAATGGGGCGGCCAGGACTTCCCCCCATGATATTTTCCTTTTCAGGTCACAGGAGTTTGTCTCCGGGCGGCCATTTTCTTGAAGACGGCTTCAGCTACCTCAGTGAAGACTACCTCTTAGAACCGGTGCAGAATAAAGAAGCCCCCCGACTCTCACCCCAGAGGTCTTTAGGGTTGGGATCGGGCTTGGCGGTCCCTTTTAGCTGCTGCGCTCAAACCGGTACATGCAGCAGGTTGCACAGCGCGCGTCTGCGGCGTGAACGGCCCCACAGGCTGCAATGAACTGCGGTTTTGATGCGCTTTTCCAGGCGTGGAAGCATTAAAAGTACAGGTGGAGCCCGATCCAGGGAAGACTTTGTAAAAACTGTAATATATGTACTTATTCTTTGTAAGAACCATTAAAAATGAAAGGAATGTTACATTGTTACATAGAAACAAAGTGGGGAAAAAACCCACTAGGGAAGCCTCAGACGGAAGCTGAAGCTTGTGAGGACACTGGCCAAGGGACTGGGTATAGAAGGCAGCTTCTACCTGAGGCTTCTCACAGAGACAGGGTTCCAGAATTCTTTCCTGCGGGCCCAGAGGGACCCGCCGGTCCTGAGCACTACAGAACAGGGCCCAGAATTTCCTGGCTCCACCCGCTTCTTTGGGGGGCCCACATACCAGTCAGAGCACCTGTCCTGCCTGCTCAGGTGTGAGATAAGAATTCCAGATATATGGAAGATGCAGCATGAGAGGAGATGCTGCTGGTAGCAACAAAATCTCTTTGCACATCATGGGTTGCTACGGGTATCAGCAGGTTAGACTATAAGTGCATATACTGCCAGGGGTGGGGCTTTACGTACATACATTGCCAGTGGGTGGCTCCCCAGGTAATTGCAGAGTCGGGGGGTGGGGTTCCAGGTATTCACCGTGTTAGGAGGTGGGGTTCCAGATACTTTTACTGTCAGGGGGCGGGGTTACATGTAATTGTACCGTCAGGGGGCGTGGCTACAGGTAAACAAACTCAAGGAAGCTTGCCTCCGGGACATGTGACTGTAAGGGGGCGGGGCTCCTATTCAATGGCCAGAGTCAGGGGGCGTGGCTCTATGTGACTTTAGCACGCCTATGACTCGCTACAGCAGGTGTTTCTGCAGCCAATCGGAGCGCGGCCTTCACTCCCACCGCTGCAAGGCCGAGTGTGATCAATGGACGGGTGAGTGGCCAATCAGCGTGTGGCGAGGGGAGGGGCCGCGCCGGGACCTGGCCTATCAGCGCGGAGCTGTGGTGTGAGCGAACGGCGAGGAGTTCGGAGGGCCGAGCTGTGAATGTCCCCCATCAGCAGAGAGCGGCCTGAGGTAACCAGCGACCTCCGGGGGCACCACAAGTACTAGTATGCCAGACCGTTATCACTGGGGGAGGAGCACAATAGCAGCGTGCCAGGCACCAGTATGCACAGCTATAGTCACACTGTGGGGGGCACCTTAAGTATTATTATGCTAGGCCATTATGGCCCTGGGGGCACCATAAGTCTCAGCATGCCCAGTCATGACCACCTTGGGGTTGCTGTTATATTATTATGACCAGCCATTACCACTCTGGGGGCACCACGAGTACCAGCATGCCTAATCTGTGGAGACTGAAACCTTGGTAGACATAATGGGGATCTCCAACTGCTTGAGAGCTACAAGTGTCAGCTCAGTGGCCGAGGGCTGTCCATCAGATTGCAGGAACCCGTCTGATCCCCGGCTTCCCTCTGGACACTTTCATTACAATTCCTCATATAGGTACAAAGGATACAAATGCCCTTTGTGAGCACTAAATGGCGTTATAAACCCAGATATGACCTTGTCAAAGTAGCAGTGACAGAGAACAGAGCTGTGGGAGGGGCCCAGCAGGCTCCACCCACTACAGACTGCTTGGAGAAAGCTACAGGGAGGGCGGAGACAAGACCAGTCACCCTGCACAAGGAGAGAGAGAGAGAGGAGCAGTAAGGGTTGCACTGAAAAAAAAAATAGATCCACTTTTGGGGAGATGGAGATCTGCATGGAAGAGATCAGGGATCACCGGGGTGCAGCATGCTTTTATTTATAGCTGAACTCCGGGAAGAGACGTGTTTTTCACCATTGCGGAGTAAAAACAAATGACCTCTAATGAGAGAAGTCCCATGTCTGGATGCTGCTGTGTAAGCTAGCAGGGGTCAGGATTATGTAACGCAGGGCGCGGGGGGTCAGGAGTATGAAATGCAGGGGTCAGGAGTATGTAACGCAGAGAGCGGGGGTCAGAAGTATGTAACGCAGAGCGCGGGGGTCAGGAGTATGCAGCGCTGGTGTCAAGAGTATAAGCGCGGGTGTCAGCTGTATGTAACGCAGAGTGCGGAGGTCAAGAGTATGGCACGCGGGGGTCAGCAGTATGTAATGCAGGGGTCAGGAGTATAACACAGAGCATGGGGGTCAGTAGTAAGTAACGCAGGGTGCAGTTGTTTTTTTCTGTAGTAATAGGGGTCAGTAGATTCTAATGCAGGGGTCAAAAGAATGTAACACAGCGCAGAGGTCAAGATTCTGCCCCCAAATAAGCACCCCCCCTTCCAGTACAAACATCTACACCCTGAACTAAAATCACCCACACAAGATAAAATCCCCCCCCCCCCCTGTAAAATGCAGTCACCATATGCAGTGTCACCCAGCAGAGAGATGGACGCACCCCCCGGATCTCTCCTCGGCTATGTCACATGACACATCAGAACTGAAGAGCAGCCTATCGTCTCCCTCGTCTCTGCACTTTGTTGTGTCTCTGATCTGAGAGGCCGATCACCACCCGTCACACACACGCAATCGATAGGTTGCCAACCCCCCCTCCCCCCTAAAAACACTAACCAGCCCGTGTCTGTATATTGGGATCCCGGAGACGTGAAGATTTGTTTAATTGCTCTGTAAAAAAAAAAAACTGTTCTATAATATATTTTCCGGGGACAGGTTCTCTTTATCTGCTGTGGCAATAGATCCCGGTCTCAGCGCAATGTAAAAGAATGTGGTAGAGCTCTGGGACTTCCAGCGGAGAAATAGAAAGTACTGCTGAGCCAATCAGGTGATAAGTGCAGCAAAGTTTCACTTTCCCTCCCCACCCCCCTTTCTGTCCACCATGTGACAGGAGACGCAGGGCACTATGCTGCATTACTGCCTGGAACAGCCGACGTCACAGTAACTCTGCCCTGCGAGGGTAAGTAGGGATGCGGCTGATCTTACATTGGAAACGTCCATTAAAGAAAGAAGACTGGTTTTGTTTGCACGGTCTGTTTATTTAGCCATTACCCATAATGCAGCCACTAGGACTGTCCTGAGCAGAGAGCGGCACTTCCTGTGCAGAGGAAGCACGGAGCTCAGAACGGTTCCTTGTTATCGGTGAGCGGGATGCAGAGGACGGATGCTGCAGCACCTGCGCTGGATGAGTTTCACTTCAGTCACATGGCTGCATTCAGCATCAAAGGCTTTGCTGTACCAGCAATATTAATTTCCTTGCTGAGTTGCTGCCAGGAGTTTGGCCGAGCTGAGGAAGCAGCAGATGAAATTTGCTCAGTGGGGGAATTTATTTTGCAGCGCACAGCAGACTTCCTCTGGGGGAAGATATCCTGCAACACACAGCAGACTTCCTCCAGAGGGGGTTTGATATCTTGCTGCACACAGCAGAACTTCTAGGAGAATGTTGATATCTTGCAAAGCACAGTGGACTTCCTGGGGAAGGTGAGGGGGGTTATATGTTGCTTCACACAGCAGACTTCCTGTTATGGCTGGGCACAGTATTTGACCTCTGCTTAGACTCTGTTGGGTTTTCGTTTTTAATTTGCGTCCCTGTATGGCAGATTGATCCTTGCATCACCCACACAGACCATGAAGACGGCTCCCATGAAGGCAGGTCCCATCACCAGTACAGGAAGTAAGGGGAAATCTCCTGGTGGGGACACCTGTTACTTCCTGTTATTGCTGGACACACAATTTGGATTCTGCTTAGACTCTGTTGGGTTTTCGTTGTGATTTGTGTCCCTGTTGGGCAGATTGACCCTTACATCACCCACACAGACCCATGACGACAGATCCTATCATTTACAGGTGCCACTAGTGCAGAAGGTAAGGGAGAAATCTCTTTATGGGGACACCTGTTACTTCCTGTTATTGCTGGGCATAATATTTGGTTTATGCTTAGACTCTGTTGGGTTTTCGTTTTTAATTTGCGTCCCTTTTGGGCAGATTGACCCTTGCATCACACACACAGACCATGAAGGCAGATCCCAACATTTACAGGTGCAGGAAGTAAGGGGGGAAATCCCTTGGTAGGGACACCTGTTACTTCCTGTTATTGCTGGGCGCAGTATTTGGCCTCTGCTTAGACTCTGTTGGGTTGTCGTTGCAATTTGTGTTCCTGTTGGGCTTATCGACCCTTACATCACCCACACAGACCATGAAGGCAGATCCTATCATACAAGTGTCACCAGTACAGGAAGTAAGGGGAAATATCCTGGTGGGGACACCTGTTACTTCCTGTTATTGCTGGACACACTATTTGGCTTCTGCTTAGACTCTGTTGGGTTTTCGTTGCAATTTGTGTCCCTGTTGGGCTTATTGACCCTTACATCACCCACACAGACCTATGAAGGCAGGTCCCATCATGTACAGGTGCCACCAGTACAGGAATTCAGGGGAAATCTCTTGGTGGGGACACCTCTTACAGGGATAGTTGGCAAAGCCGGGACTTCCTCTCACTTCCCATTGTTCCTTAAAACATGATTGGGGAGAAATCTCGCCAATGGGAACACACAGCTGGAGTCGGTGTAACCTTCTAGCACTAGTGTAAGTCAAACTAAAAACATTTTCCTTATTTATTTATTGAAGGATTAGAACTCCTGTTGGGTCTTTACTGCTATCAGGAGCTCTGATTTCCTCTCACTTCCTGTCGTGCTGGCAATAGTTTCACCAGACAGGAAGTGAGGGAAGTCTGCAACAGGCAATAGTAAGCTGATGAGGGTTGTAACCTTCCCCTACTTTAATAAAGTATTTTTATTTTCTAGTAGAGTTCCTCTTACTTCCTGTCCGGTAACATTTTGTCGACAGGAAGTGAAGGTAAATCTCTCTTACAGAGCAACCTGACGGGGTTCTAACCCCAGCCCACTCTATTAAAACTAAGAACGGTGACACTCTTTATACACCAGGGCAACAAATAAGGGAGTCGGGGTCACCGGGATAGGAAAGCAGAGAAAGCAATGCTGACCTTTTTCTGCTCCGCATTTTTACATTGCTTCCTGTTCCTCTGACTCATCTTCAGGACAGGAAGTGAGAGGAAATCTCAGTGGGGTCACAGGTGGCAGTAAAACAGTATGGTTCTCTCCCATTCAAATCGAGAAGGAACATTTTATGTAGAGTTGGGTTTTAAATCTCTGTTTTGGGTAGATTGACCCTTCAAGCCTTGCCCAATCGTTGCAGGCGCCTCCATAACGTGACAATATTTATTGTTGGATAGGCCTTGTTCCTACTGTGGTAGAAGATCCGGTGTTCTATCAAAGTTTGTGACTGCGTTGGAATGTGTGACCGGTCACGTGGTCACACGTTTTAACGTAATCCCGCCCAGTTTTTCGACGGTGGGATATGTGACCGCCCATTAGGTGAAGCATTCCAACGCTTCTTCAGCTGTTCCAGGGCAGATCGGCATCACAGATCGCATGTGCTGGAGAACCGATCTGCCCTGGAACAGCTGATCGGTCCTGAAATGTCACTTGCAGCCGACTCTGTGACTGCGATCTCGCATTCCACCGCATTCACAGAGTCGGATAGAAGTGACATTTCAGGACCCCTCAGCTGTTCCAGGGCAGATCGGTTCTCTTGCACATGCGATCCACGATGCCGATCTGCCCTGGAACAGCTGAGAATGCTTCACCTAATGGGCGGTCACACATTCCACCGTTGTAAAAACTGCGCAGGATTACGTTAAAATGTTTAACCATGCCACCGGTTACGCGTTCCAACGTAGTCACAAATCACACCAGCTGGGATTATCTGAAGACCAG
>NW_017306456.1:938820-950869 GCF_000935625.1 Nanorana parkeri
ACTTGAAAGGCCTGTATTCCAAACTCCCGAGGAGCGCCCACCACAGCAGCGAGCGAGACTCCGACAGCAACAGCCCGCCTAGAGAGAGGCAGGTTACGCTCTACCCCTACGAGAGAACGCCCAGACGCACTCTGGACCTCGGCGCCGGCGGTAGTTCCACAGAAACGGGACGGGGCAGTGGCCAACTGCGGAGAACCGGCTAAATCGGAGACCCTGTAGAATAAAATGGCGGCATGTATAAATTTTTATGTTGCGCGATATTAGCACAACTTATCAAACCCCCCACATTTTGTGAAAAATGCACTTAAAGGAGAACTATGAGGTGCGTGATTTCCACTCAGCCTCATATTTCTAGCCGACCTGTGACAATGAGACTGTCACAGGTCGGCTCAGTAGATCGGGAGGTGAGCGAACACATACCGTCAATCGGTCACTTCTCGATCTATCCGTGCTGAGAGCCGTGACTGTCACTCACGGCTCCCTGCAGGGATTCTCCTGTCCGAGTCCGATACTCCAGCACTGACTGGAGGAACGGACGGGGGAGGGGGCGGGTACAGCTGGCTCTGCCTCTAGATAGGCAGAGCCAGCTTTCAATCACGCAGCTGGGTGGATCCAGACAATATTGGCCCTAGAATTATTGCTCTCACTCCGGCGTGTGCACCAATATCCAAAGTGTAGCGTGATCAACGTTTTCGTACGTAGGCGCACCCAACGCCTGTTTACGTGAAGACTTGTGGGGGCGGGGGACTTTAAAATACATTTTATGTTTTTTACATTTATTTAATATATTTTAAACTCTTTTTTTTTTTTTTTTAACTATAATTGCTATTACATAGGGGAGCTTACAAGCCCCCCCATGTGATAGCATATAGGTGATGACAGGTCCTCTTTAAGGTGATACTGGGGGTCCAAAGGTCCAAAAGACCCCCAATGTCACCTTTGCACTCCCAAAAAGCTATTGAAGTGCAGATCGCAGTCTTCAGGAGCCCAGCAATGGCAGCTCGGGGACCGCAATTGATGCAATACGCATCATTAACGGGCCCATAGAAGGAGGAGGAGATCGGTGAACAGAGGTTTGCCACTCTCCTCCCCAGCTTCCTGCCGACACCTGAGATGCCAGTCCCATGCCTGCAGGAGGTGCAGCGGAACCCGGGAAACACGGCGGGCGGGGGCCCCCTTTACTGAATCGTAGAAGCTATCTGTTGGCAACTAAGCCACCAGAATCGCTTCTACTGCAAAGCCGGCTGCCGGCTCTACAAATATGAACAGAGTAGCCGCCGGGAGTCTGTTTAACCCCTTGAGGACCCATGACAGGATTATCCCATTGTGCCGTGAAGGGGTTAATGTTACTATATTGACAGTTATGGGTGTTTATGAACCCCGATGGTGAGACCCTATGACGCTGAGGTGCTACAACCCGGGGGCCTCCAGCGTTTTCACGCCTTTGGTACATGTTTGGGAATGTAGGTAAAGTTCCCGCTGATTATAAGTTACTACACCTCACTTAAAAAGCGCCACTCGTGTTTTATTTTCAGCATCTAAACCATTCATTTTGTTTCTTGATTCCTGTTTGCAGGATGATCGCCAAGTAGAGATGGATGAGCAGACCAAAGTGAAGTCTGAGGATGTGCCCCGGACCCGGGAGCGAAGGCTCCTTGCTCCGTCCTTGTTGTTTAAGAGAGCGTTCAGCGACATCCTGGGAGCTTCAGCGAGAGAACGAAGATCATTGGATGGCCAGATGAGGAGCCCGCCAGAGGCAGAGAGGATGAGTCGGTTCCAACAGCGGCAATCTAGGGATTCGGAGCCATCGCCCAGGATGGTCAGCCCCGAGAAACAGGTTGAGAAAGAGAAACCATCAGGCAGGTCGGACAGTACGGATCACCCGATTCGGCTAAACCGAACTATCACGAGGGCGTTTCCTAAAGAAGAACCAGAGGTCCAGAAAGAGAAGTCCAAGGGTTCAGATCCATTGCCCAAGACAGACAGCCCTGAGAAAGAGACGGTGGAAGGGAAACCGTCATGGAGGTCAGAGAGTGCAGATCACCCAATCCAGATAAAGCGAACTACCACGAGGGCGTTTCCTAAAGAAGAACCAGAGGTCCAGAAAGAGAAGTCCAAGGGTTCAGATCCATTGCCCAAGACAGACAGCCCTGAGAAAGAGACGGTGGAAGGGAAACCGTCATGGAGGTCAGAGAGTGCAGATCACCCAATCCAGATAAAGCGAACTATCACAAGGGTGTTTCCTAGAGAAGAACCGGAGGTCCGTCAAGGGAAGTCCAGACATTCAGAGCCATTGCTGAGGACAGGAACCTCCAAGAACGAGATTGTGGAAGAGAAACCGTCACGGAGATCAGAGAGTGGGAATCTCCAAGTCCGGTTAAGGCAAACTATCACGAGGGCAGTTCCTACAGAAGTGCCAGAGGTCCGTAAAGAGAAGTCCAGACATTCGGAGCCATTGTCCAGGACAGGCACCTCTGAGGAAGGGAAACCATCACGGAGATCAGAGAGTGGGGATCGCCCAAGCCGGTTGAAGGGAACCATCACGAGGGCAGTTCCTACAGAAGAACCAGAGGTCCGTAAAGAGAAGTCCAGGGATTCAGAGCCATTGCCCAGGACGGGCAGCTCTGAGGAAGGGAAACCATCACGGAGATCACAGAGCAGGGATCGCCCAAGCCGGTTGAAGGGAACCATCGTGAGGGTGGTTCCTAAAGAAGAACCGGAGGTCCATAAAGAGAAGTGCAGGGATATAGAGCAACTACCCAGGACAGGCAGCCCTGAGGAAGGGAAACCATCACGGAGATCAGGGAGTGGGGATCGCCCAAGCCGGTTGAAGGGAACCATCACAAGGGCAGTTCCTAAAGAAGAACCGGAGGTCCGTAAAGAGAAACCAGAGGCCCCAGCCAACATTCCAGGACTTGTGTTCTTGTATGAATCCGATAAAGAATCTGATATAGTGAGTAGAAGAATGTGTATGACTCCATGCCGTAGACCTTAATGTTTTATAGCTGAACATCTGAGACCAGGGGTAGGCAACCTTGGCACTGCAGCTGTAATGAAACTACAATTCCCATGAGGCATTGCAAGATTCTGACGGTCTCAGGCATGACTCCCAGAGACAGAGGCATGGCGGAATCAGGGCCGGGTTTCGCACAAGGCCAACCAAGGCCCGGCCTCAGGGGAGCAGGCAGTAGAGGGGCAGCAGGGGTGTGGAATTCCTATCTCCCAATGCCCGGGACGTGCAGTTCCGAGCGCTGGGCGGGTAGTTTTCTACATTTAGCCCTGCTTTGGGCAAGCAGAGCTAAATGTACAGCAGGGAAGCCGCCGCTTGTTTTGTACCAGTGATTTTGGCGATGCCACAGAGATCACTTGCATGCAGCCTCCAGGTCTGCCATTCTCCATGAGGGGGCACATTGAGGAACCTGGCCTTGGGGCAGCAGAGAGTGTAAATCCGGCCCTGGGTGGGATTTGTAGTTTCACACAGCTGGAGTGCCGAGGTTGCCTGGCTTACAGTTGTGTTGTACAATGTCATTCAGATTTTCAGACACCGGTGTTGTGCGATGGTCGGTATGGGTTGTGTAAGCCACCAGTGCTCAACCTACCTGTGGCCCTTTTTATACTTGCTGTGCAGCCCTCAAGCCCCAGCCGCCTATAGTGGAGGATATGACTGGGAGAATTGATTTGTAAAGGGGCTACTATGGCATCATTATATGAACTGGATATAATGTGGGACCCCTTGGTGATGTCGGGGCCACAGCTGAGCCCCCATCTTGACCACCACTGTTTTTAGATAGGCCCTGTCACCATATAAATATGATTGTACATAGTTTCTACATTGAGATTGTAATGTGCATAGCCAGCTGAAAGGCGCATACCTGGATTTGGCTTGGTATCAGCCTCTGGCATTCCATTGTTCAGCAGGGCTCGGAGAGAGAAGCAGCCCAGTCAGGTTTGCTGCAGTTCAGGGAAGAGAGCAGAGTGACAAATTAGCTGTTTAACGTTTGTGTCTGTGTCTTCACGGAATAGGGAGATCGTCTGGAAAAGGATCCATCCATAGGAAGCGACTTCTCCGACATAGAGGACATGGGCACCATGGCCAGATTTTCTCAGGAAGACGCACCTCCGCCGGATCATCTTGTGGCAGCCACCACAGCCGGGACATCAACACCCAGTTACCTTAGGAACCCTCATCAGTTGTACAATCGCTCATTCAATAGTTTTAAGGACCCATGGCCCACCAGTCCCTTGTACAAGCCCAGCGCAGAGGAAAACAAGTGGCGCCAGGACATGCTGAACAAGAGCTGCGTTTCAGACGTCTCCCTCAATGCGGAGATCAGTCATGTGGCGTCCAGCGACAGCGAAGACGAGGGCGAAAAGAGACGGGGGCGATCGGGAGCCTTCAATACGCCCCGGGCGTTTGACGACAACACTAAAACCACACGGAGGTCATTGGACATTATACCCCCCGCCGACTACAACACCCCAAGATTCCTCCGCGAGGGCTTCATAGACACCCACTGCCACCTGGACATGCTCTTTTCGCGGCTGCAGCACAAGCGGTCTTTCGCCGACCTCCGCCAGCAGTGCGCCGCCACTTTCCCTTCGGAGTTTCAGGGCTGCATCACGGACTACTGCGACCCTCGCACGTTGGAGAGGCTTCCATGGCGGCACGTGCTGAACGAGAACCTGGTCTGGGGGGCGTTCGGGTGTCACCCTCATTTCGCTCAATATTATAACAACGAACTGCAGGAGGAGGTGATGCAGGCTATGCGGCACCCCAAAGCCATCGCCTATGGGGAGATGGGTTTGGATTATTCCCACAAATGTTCCACAACAATGACGGAGCAGCATGAGGTAAGTCTGAAAGGTTCTCTGCATACCGAGCGGTGCGGCACTCCTATTGGACCGCTCAGGAAGGTTTCATTGGTCACACGGGTTTTTTTTGTTTATTTTCATGCAATCTGAGCAAATTTTGCTTTGAGAGAGAAGCAATCGCGGTCATTGCAGTAAAGAGATGTTGCCATGACAATGAAAGGTTAATAAAATGTTATTCTGACCACACACACGTATAGCTAAGCGTCCCATGCATGAAAAACAAAAGCAATTAAGCTATTTGCCCCAAATACCTAAATTCATGGTCACATGATGTGCCGGGTCACATGCTTTTTCACTGCATAGTGGGAGGGTCCTTCTTCAAGTGCCCACATTACTGCCTGGTGATACGGGTGCTTCCCATTGGGTCCATCAGCAGGGTCCTGCAGCAGCATGGTGACATCAGGAGGAAGGGCGGCGCCAAGACCAGCCGAAGGTGTGCCCACACTTCAGCGGTGGCTCACTGGTCTTCACTTTAGGAAGAGGCACCGCTGAAGGTCATGTGATTGCAAGTAAAAGGGGGTTTAGGAAGGCTTTTTTTTTTTTTTAACCTAACCCTGGGATCCACTCCCCCTTGCCCCTCACTATCCCCAGTCGGTGCATTCCTGCACCCTTAGGTTGTAGAGCTGCAGCAGCGTCATGACATCACGATGAAGGTCGGTGTCAAGACCAGCCGTAGGTGCACCCGCACTTCAGTGGTGTCTTACTGGTCTCAACTTTAGAAAGAGGCACCATCGAAGGTCATGTGATTGCAAGTAAAAGGGGGTTGAGGAAAGATTTATTTTTTTCTTACCTAACCCTTGCACATCCTCACCTTTTGCCCCTCACTATACCCAATTCTGGCATCCCTGCACCCTTAAAAAGCTATAGAGCTGCAGCAGCGTGGCGACACCTCGACAAAGGGTGGCGTCAAGACCAGCCAAAGGTGCGCTCCCTTTTACTTGCCATCACATGACCTTCAGTTGTGGCTCTTATTAAAGTGATGACCAGTAAGCCACCGCTGAAGGTCATGTGATGGCAAGTAAAAGGGGGTTCAGGAAAACTTTTTTTTTATTTTGCCCTCCCCCCTTGCCCCTAACTACCCCCCATTGGTGCACCCTTAAAAAAACTATAAAGCTGCTTTGTTACTTTTAACCTATTACGGGCAGTCTATAATTATTTTTTTATTTCCCGACCTCAGTACTGCTCTCAGGAGCCCTCAGCCATGATGCAAGCAGTGGGCCGGCTCTTGGGAGGAGTTATGCAAATATATGTGTGTCGAGGCGTGGCTGTTCCCGGGAAGACTCCATATGCATGCAGACTGCCCACATAATTTGCCCAATTCGTGAATTGGTGGGAGCGCTGGGAGTAGCGGAGGGGGGGCCGGAGATCCACTTTAAATACATTTATAATACCATTAGCAGTCTCTGTCTCCCACTTGCAGAGTTGGCGGCACAGATGGAATCTTCAGCTTCCGAGTGTGCCAATTGCCCGCCTGTCCCTGCTGTGGTCCCTCCTCCAGCGCCACATCACCAGCCTGTCCCGGCAGCTCTGACAGGCTGGTGATGTTGCGCCGGAGGAGGGACCACAGCAGTGAGGTATTGCCTGGGGGACACGGGGTAGGAGAAAGCCACGATGGAGAGACGCAGATATCTGACAGAATGCAGAAGAGTCCCAGCGCATTCCTTACTGGTGTGTCCCTTGCGGTGGGCGCTGCAGTGACTGCCGATGGCGCAGTTTCAGATCCCAATAGTAAAGTATGTCACCGGCACACCGCGGTTCAATACGCAGTGATCATTTTATTGATGCGCAGACATCTTGTCACATTGCAATGTTTCAGGGCCACTCGGGGTCCCTTCATCAGGCATGACGGATGCGGTACCCGTGCCTGATGAAGGGACCCTGAGTGGCCCCCGAAACGTTGCAATGTGACAAGATGTCAGCGCATCAATAAAATGATCACTGCGTATTGAACCGCGGTGTGCGGGTGACATACATTACTATGCAGACATCTGACACACACACACACACACACACACACACACACACACACACACACACACACACGCAAGTGTTCGCTGCTGAAAATTCTGCCAGTTCCAAAAGTGAGTATTATAATATTCATCTATTCCAGGGGTAGCCAACCTCCGGTCCTCCGGCTGTACGGTGGAACTACAAATCCCATGAGGCATTGCAAGATTTTCACAGCCACAGGCATGACTCCTGGAGAGAGATGCATCATGGGATTTGTAGTTTCACCCACAGCTGGAGGGCCGGAGTTTGGCTACTCCCTGATCTATTCTATATTTTACAAAGCAGTGTTTTAACCCTTCACATGCCGTGGCGGGGTCTCTTTACACAGGAAGTCTCTTTGCCTGCACAGGAAGTCTCTTTGCCTGCACATGTATTGAGCTTGTTGATTGGATTACTGAATGATATCCCATGTGACACATGAATGGCATTAGGTTCTCCTCTATTTATTGGAGCAGCGATTGTGCGACGCCGGCGGATCTGTCGGCAGCGTGTTTTTGTTTATGTTTTGTTATCGGCCTTCTGCTGTAAATGACGTTTCCTCTGTGGGTAGGTGTTCGAGAAGCAGCTGAAGCTGGCCGTGCCTCTGGGGAAGCCTCTGGTCATTCATTGTCGGGATGCGGACGAGGACCTGTTCAGGATCATGAGGAAGTGGGTTCCCTGGGACTACAAGATACACCGGTGAGCAGTCTTGTCTGTCTGTGGAATGATGTATTGTGCCCGCATCTGATGAGGGAGTGATCACCCCGAGCTCCCGATATTAATTACTAATCATCCCCATTAAAGCTGAAGTTTAATCTGCAAATTTTGACTTCCCAGGCTCCTCCCCCCATCAACATGCTAATTTATATATTTTAAATAAAACCTTTTGGTTTTCTATATACACCTTATGTTATCACCATTGGGTCTCTGTGCTTCTCAGTGCAATGCAGGCAGATCGCGGGTGGTGGGAGGGGCCAGCAGGGTGCCGTACATGGCTTCCTGAAGACATCACAGCTCCCGACCTCAGTACTGCTCTCAGGAGCCCTCAGCCATGATGCAAGCAGTGGGCCGGCTCTTGGGAGGAGTTATGCAAATATATGTGTGTCGAGGCGTGGCTGTTCCCGGGAAGACTCCATATACATGCAGACTGCCCACATAAGATGATGAGCCTCCATGATTGAAAGAACTGAAATCTAATGACTAAAAGGAGCGGGCCGGGGAGGAAATAGCTAGATGATGCTGGGTGTCACAGAGGCGGCCTCAATCTGACTTGCTGCGGCTTCTAATGTGCATTGTGAGGAGCTCCCAGTGTGCAGAGATATCAGAGGAAGAGGGGAGGAGCCGGTACAACTGTGCAAGACTGGCGAGGAGGACGGAGGTCAGCTAGAAGACTGAAGGGAAGGACGGAGGTCAGCTAGAAGACTGAAGGGAAGGACGGAGGTCAGGTAGAAGACTGAAGGGAAGGACGGAGGTCAGATAGAAGACTGAAGGGGAGGACGGAGGTCAGATAGAAGACTGGAGGGGAGGACGGAGGTCAGATCTTGCCCACATCACATAGTTTATGGTTCCCCAGGATGATGCCGGGTGCTGAGGGGGGAAGGTGGATATTCGGCTCCTACTTCCTATTGTCACTGACCACTCCCGGTCTTGACCAGCAATTTGGAGCTCCTCTGATTGGTCCTGAGGCATAGAGGTCACATGGGCTTTATTTACCAACAAACCTGCTGACTCCACTGTTATTGTGAATGATATTTCAGTGACAGTTTTATGCTGGGGGGGGAGGGGGGGGGGGTTTCAGCTTTAACCCTTTCCATAGCAATGTTCTGGAAGTCTCCGGCCGGTCCTCGGTGTTTGCTTCCTCTATAGGTGACCCCGTAACCCGCGTTCTCTGTTTTCAGACATTGCTTCACCGGCAGCTACAAGGACATCGAACCTTTCCTGAGCGAGTTTCCCAACATGTCCGTCGGTTTCACCGCCGTCCTGACGTATTCATCAGCGACAAGCGCCCGGGACGCGGTGACTCGGATCCCCCTGGACAGGCTGATCATAGAGACGGACGCTCCGTTCTTTGTACCTAGACAGGTGAGACATGACGGGGGGCCACTTATAGGAACCGGGCCCTATGTACGAGGCGTCCCCTCGCTGCATCCCCCCACAGTCGGCTTCACACACAGTAAGGTCAGCTTGGAGCTGGTTCACCCTGGAAGCCTCAGAAATCTGGGTACGTTATTATACAAACTCCATGCAGATAACCTTGTCTGCGTTTTTGTTTATTTCCAGGTTCCTAAAAGCCTGTGTAAGTTTTCACACCCGGGTCTCGCCCTGCACACCGTCCAGGAAGTCGCCCGGCTCAAGAACTTACCCGTGAAATCCGTCATGGCCAAAGTCCGCGAGAACACCCACCGGCTGTATAATATATAAGTGCCTCAGTACCCGGGGGGGAGGGGGGTGTTCAGTGAAAGTGTTCATTTTTGGGGGGAAGAAGCCGATGGGTGCCTTGTTTTAAATTGAATGTCTTTGTTGGTTTTTCCGTTTACCTTTTTATTGGACGACTCGTCTGTTATAAATAGATTTATTTTTTATTTTACATGTTTTCTTTGTTTTTTTTATTATTATGTTCTCATAATTTATACATTCATATAAGCTGACATACTCCATGCATTCTTCAAAAAAAAGCCGCCCTCCAGTCAGTGACTGCCTAGGCTGAGATGATGTCATCAGTCTGCTGCAGACAGGAGGAAGCATTTCCTCAGTCTCCCCTCCCCCAGTGATCAGTCTGCTGCATCCCACAAAGCACCACACGCTCAGCTTCTGCCAAAAATCTCCAGTTTATTTTTCGGGTCACATATATAAGAGATACTACAGACACAAAGAATGAGGGGAGGCGGGGACAGATGGGCGGAGTCAGGGCTTCATTCTTCTCATTGGCTCTGAAGATTTCCATTCTTCTCTTCTGTATCTGGAAAGGAAGAGGAGACACGGTCACCATTAGGAGGAGCCCCCCACATAGAGACTTACTGGCCCCCATTCAACATTGTACCAAGGCCAGAGGCTTCCGGCTTGTGACTTGATACAATGTTACAATGTTAATTGGGCGACGTTCAGGGATCAGCGACAGGTTCTCTTAGAGCGGGGGTGGGGAACCTCCAGCTGTGGTGAGACTACAAGTCACATGATGCATCTGTCTCTGGGAGTCGTGGCTGTGAGAGTCTTGCAATGCCCCATGGGACTTGTAGTCTCACCACAGCTGGAGGGCCGGAGGTTCCCCACCCCCGCTCTAAGAGAACCTGTCACTGATCCCTGAACGTTGCCCAATTAACATTGTAACAAGACCAGAGGCTTCCGGCTTGATACAATGTTACCATTTTGAATGGGCGACGTTCAGAGATCAGTGACAGGTTCTCTTGGAGCAGGGGTGGGGAACCTCCGGCTGGGGTGAGACTACACATCCCATGAGGCATTGCAAGATTCTCGCAGGCATGACTCCCAGAGACAGATGCATCGTGGGATTTGTAGTTTCAGCACAGCTAGAGGGCCTGAGGTTCCCCATCCCACCCGTCTTAAAGGATGAAACTCCCACCTTGCGCTCCCCCTGCTGCTCTGCCAGGAGCCCAATCCCTGTGGGTTTTGTGTTGGCGCTCACACAGGTCTAATGACTTCCTCCCGTCATGTGACCAGGTCGGAGCCTTGTGATTGGCCTGGGGAAATAAAGGCGATTGCCACTGCTTCCATTCTTTTTTAGGAAACGCAAGATCCCCGGCTGTCATTCGGATGCTTCGGCATTGTCTCGTGTGATTCGCTGACCTCATTCAGGAAGCTCATTTAGTGTCCAATCAGCAGCGGGCATAAGCTTTGCTGATTGGACGGATCTGACTCGGCAGAGGGGCGTGTCGAACCTCTGCAGGGAGACCACTGCTTCCACATAGAGAGCAAGGGTCGAGCTCTGATGATGGGTAACCCCAGAAGACTACACGTGAGGTGTCCTTACCCTGCGACGACCCGAGAGAGAGGAAGGTGTACAGGAAGTCCTGCACTGCCGCCTTCTGCTTCTGGAACTGCTCCTGCGTCAGCTTCATACTCATGTCCAGAGGGATGGTCACCTGGAAGGCAGGAAGTGAAGATTAGCGCGTCGCTCTGCTGCAGGTCGGCGGTTAGATTTGGCGCAGCGGCTGTACTATGCTGCCATAATGACCAACATCCTAATGCCCAATTTCAGTTTTGCGTTTCCCTGTACCTGTCCCTTTAAGCCCAACTTAAAGGGACAGGTACGATGAAGCGGATTATATTTGTTTCAGGTTTATATTTTATACCCAATGATGTCATCACTGGGGCCCTGTGCTTCTCTCTGCAATGCAGGTGGATCATAGCTGGTGGGAGGGGCTGCACATAGCAGCATCACAGCACCCTGCCTCAGCACTCCACTCAAGAACCCGCAGCCCTGATGAAAGCAGTGGGCAGGCTCTTGGGAGGAGTTATGCAAATATCGAGTCCCTTAATGTTTAGTGAGGGCGATGCGATTTGAATGACCTCCACCTGCTGTGACTTGAAAGTTGAGCAACGATAACATGTAATATGCAGAGCGGCGAGCGCACATGCTGGGAGTTGTAGTTCCGGCACAGCCCGGAGCGCCGACAACAATGAATTCACAATCATAATAAGAGAGCAGCGGAGTAACCGACCCCGATCTCCTTCTGCTCCTCGCCCGGGCCGTCCTCCGCCTCCCTGCGATTCATATTGCCGTGTCTCAGCTTGCTCTGCGGCTGCCGCCCCTGAAAATAAAATAAAAAATCCATTGTGAATGCCGACCAATCGGAACCTTCGCTGTACCCGATGGCTGCGTCTGCGCAGGCTCCTGAAGTATCTGTGGTATCCAGACTGTTACTACGAGGCAGCTGCACACATCGGGGTGTCTATGGGAAGCTCTTCTGTCACGTCACGGGGTAGAGGCGACAGCTACAATTCCATGTCTGCAGCATCGCATGAGGGGCGCAGAGGATACCTGAAGAGCCTGCGCAGGTGGGACAGGTTTCTTTTCAAAGCTCCCTCTTCAGCAGCCTCTATCTATGGAGAGAGAGTCGTCGTCGTCCCCCCACCCCCACGCTGCATGCCACACAGTTCTATGTAAAGTGCTGTAAAGCCGCTAGTCGGCTGTCAGATCTCCCTCCCCACCCCCTCTTGACCCTCCCAA
>NW_017306456.1:950903-953113 GCF_000935625.1 Nanorana parkeri
TCTTCAAGCCTAAAATGTGTAAACACGAGTGCAAAAACCAGCTCTGGCAGCGAAAGGGTTAAAGCGAGACACGACGTGCGTTACCGCAGCGATCGGGACACCTGGGACCGCCCCCCTTACCGCGATCTTCTGCATGTCGGCCGGACTCAGGAAGGTCAGACCGGCGTGGGCCTCCTCCGCCCACAGGAGACAGGACAAGACGACGAGCCCGAAGATGGCGACTTCTTTACCCGACTTCATTCTGAGGTGCGGATCACTGCGCTGAAACAAAACCCAAAACTGGCGGTAAAACGGTTCTGAACAAATACCGCGCTTTTGTATAAAAGTAAAACAAAATGATCCAATCACAGGTCTCGCCCCTCCCCCGCCACGTGAAAGGAGAAGCAGCCGACTGATGAGCTCTTCTCTCTGCTCTCTCCTCCTATCAGCAGTCCCAAATGTAACACATTACAACTCACCAGTCCTTAGATGTGGCGGCTTCATTCGCTTTCTGTATTTCCGGCTTTTTCCCCCCGGTGATCCTGCCAGTGACGCACTTCCTGTCCCCGGGTGACTACGCTCACTCCTCCATTTCAAACAAGCGCACCTTTGCTCCTCCAATAGCATGAGGAGATGATGGGGTGAGTAGTCTGCACAGGAAAGCTAAGGATATTTGATGCTTTTCAGGTCACAGGAAGTGACGAGCCCGCAGGATTTCTGGCAGGACCAGCAGGTATTTTCTGTCCGTGCTGAAAACGAACGCGGCCACCACACCTACTGACCGGTGAGCTTACATCCGGGTCACCTCGGCACTCTGGCCGGGGTGAAGCTACAAAGCCCATCATGCCCTTGCCTCTAGGAGTCATGCCTGCGGCCATCAGAGTCTCGCAATGCCTCATGGGACTTGTAGTCCTACAACAGCTGGAGTGCCGAGGTTGCCGACCCCTGCGGTAATATTTATAAAACGCAAGCAGCTGAATGTGACCCGGTGTCGCCCTCTTGCATCCCCGGTACAGCAGGGCTCCAAAGGAAGCAGCACAAGAAGGCAATCAGTTCCCGTGCTGGCAAGGAGCGTGCTGATAGGAGGAGAAAGCAGAGTGACGGTGAGATAAGCTCTTTCAGAGAGGAAGAGGGGGGGCAGAGATGACCTGGGCTCAGAGGAAGTGTTGAGGTTCACGCACATCAGGGAGCCACAGGTGCTGCGCAAAGCCTCCCACAGAAATAAATGGCGTGTACGGGAGACGTGTGTAAAACACGCATTGCACACGGACACAGAACAGTCATAGAAGAGTTCCCCCCTCCCCCCATCCATCAGATGTGACTTACCTGAAGATGTGAGATGTCCGTCCGCGTCCATCCCGTGTATTTATAGAGGGACACAGACGTCACACGGGAACGCCCAATCAGAACGCCCGCAGGTTGCATTGTATCAATGTTTGCTCTCCGGGGCCGACACTCGGAATTCCTTCCTCTCCTTATCTCGGATGTCTATTTCACGGAACATCCGGAATGTTCTCTCCCCGGACTCCTCGCTATGTATAGACGGACGGGAAACCGAGAAAAGTAGCCATACAGGAGCTCACCGCCTCTGGCACCCGATTGGTTAAAGGGGCATCTACGGACAAATACAACGAGGGGGATTTATCATCCGGACCGGAGGCGATTCCCAGAGGAACCAATCAGCTTCTCTCTTCAGCTTCTCCATTGAAGTCTTTTGAAAAATGAAGAGAGAACCTGATTGGTTGCCGTGGGCGACCGCTCCCGGTTTGATACATTCCTCTCTTTGTATTTCTATATTGAAATTCCATATGGGCAGCGACGTCACAAGCGGGGTGCGGGGGGTGTGGCCTGCACCCGGGTGATACCATTGCAGGGGTGACACCCAAATGACTGACAGTCGTTTTGGTGTCACCCCCTCTAAAAATGCCGGGCACTCGGTCACGGACCGAGATCCCAACAGTGTCAGGAGAGAGGAGGGGACCCGGCGGCATACCTCATCCCACCAGGTGAACGTCCCCTCCTCTCTCTTCCGGCGTCCATCACTAAGATGGCCGCCAGCAGGCGTCAATTAGATGGCCGCGCGTGCGCGATGATGTCACGATGGGGTGTCACCCGGACTCCGCTCCAGGTGACAACCGGCCTCGGGACGCCCCTGCATATGGGGTCACGCAAGTAAATGGGGGTTGCGAATAAAAATCTGACTCCCTGGCAAGGGCCGCCATTGGGGGGGG
>NW_017306456.1:953205-964464 GCF_000935625.1 Nanorana parkeri
ATCTGAGTCCCCGGCCAGGACCGCCATCACCACTGGGGGGGAGAGAAGGGGGGAGACACTGACTGACGCTGGGGGGAGGGGGCTAGGAACGTGTCTCTGACTGACACGGGGGGAGGGGTACACCCGGGGTCACGTAAAAATTTCCTTGGGTGAAAAGGTCTGTAATCTGAAGATACCCATCGGATGGACTTCCTCCGACACAATGTGTATTTACCTCCTGGTGTCACCATTCTCGCAGAGCTCAACGTCTGAGCAATGTAACATTATCATTGCTTGCTGGAAGCAATGCATGATGGGAGATGTAGTGTTGAGAAATGGAGATTGCATCACATCAGGAAGCAGGGACAGAGACGCAAAGCACGCTGGGAATCCAGGAAGTTGATGGGCAGATGGAAGGCAGTGCTCGCTACATAAAAGGCAGTGGCGTCACAAGGGGGGTGCGGCCCGCACCCGGGTGACACCATTGGAGGGGTGACACCAAAATGACTGACAGTCATGGGCTCGACCTCTCTGAAAAGTTGAGCCCAACAGTGTCAGGAGAGAGGAGGGGACCCGACGGCATACATCATCCCGCCGGGTGAACGTCCCCTTTTCTCTCCTCAAAGATGGCCGCCGGCAGGTGTCAATTAGACGGCTGCACATGCGCGATGACATCACGGTGGGGTGACACCCGGCCTCGGGATGCCCCTGTAAAAGGGATTTTTTTTTTGATTGTATTATCAGTCATAACTCTACTATGTATTCCTATTACTATGCTGATGTCATAACAGGAGAGGAGATGCCGGGACTTTACAACCCCTTAGTGGGGGGGTTCCCAGTACATTCCGGGGGCCACATTTTCATATAGGACGGCCTTAGAAGCAGAATTCTGGTTCGGAGTTAACTTCACCTTTCTCTCAGGGCTCAGTCACACCAGCCCGCTCACACGGGGACTGCTTTTGGGGGGGTTCCCATGGCAGGAATGCAAGGTGTCCCTGTTCAGATGCAGCCGCTGTATCTATGCCCATCACTTCCAACAACTTCCTGGATTCCCAGCATGCTTTGCACCTTTCCCTGCTGCTTGATGTGATGTAATCCATCATCAAGACTACATGTCCCATCATCCGGCTCGTGACATTGACATGCACATCCGTATAGTGCGCACACCCGTGCAGAGACCTGCTCCTAAGGTGCTGCGTGTAATTGCGTGCAGTCGACTGTGCTAGGACGCGGCTGCACACCAACCTGAACCTGCCCGTCCATGTGGTCCATGCAGTCCATTAAAGGAGAACTATGAGGTGAGTGCTTTTCACTCACCTCATAGTTCTAGCAAGGATCCGCTTCAGCGTCTCAGTATATAGGGAGCTGTAGCTCGCGGTATACTGAGCCTAGGGTGACTCTAGTTTGTGTCCTCCTGTTACCCTAAGGAGAACTATGGGGAAAAGCCCTGACCTCATAGTTCTCCTTTAAATAGAACACATCTGCAATTCCGGCTGATGAAGAATGAGACGACACATCAGCAGAAGCCCGGCCGAGGAGCGGGTACCTCACACTGCAACTGTTGTGCAACTACAAGTCCCATGAGGCATTGCAAGAATGACAGGGTACAAGCCTGATGGGATTTGTAGTGTCCCCACACCTGCCTAGGTTGCCCACCCCTGGACCCAGCACGTTTCTCTTTTTGAATCGGTTCGGTGATTTTTAGGGAGAATTCGGCTTTATTGACAAAAACTAAAACCGCTCCGACGTCAACACATTCCAATCATCATCATCGCCGGCGTGTCGCTGAGACGAATCCTTCGGACAAAGTGACGACGAAAACTTTATTATAATAAATCATTTTATTTCATCGGGTTTTATTCAATAATTAAACGTTTCTCCTGCAAAGCGAGCGAGGCGACTACAACTCCCATCATTTGTACAGGAAGGAGACACGGGGGGGGAAGTTTTATTTTCTCCACAAACAATACAAAATAAGTTTCATTGTAAAACGGGGGAACTCAACTTCTGTGATCTCCATGAGCGGTATTTAATAGCTGGAAATCTTACCCCGACATGACACACAAACTATATTTTAGATCCCCTTTAAGGGAGTTTAAGCATTGCATTAGGTGCTGTACCTTACGCGTGTCATTCATTTAATTTCTGATCATCCGCAGCCACGTGCTATAGCTGCCATTGTATCAGATGAACATTATTGGTGGGACTGAAGCCAAGCAGTCCTCTGGTAACCTCAGTGACACGTGAAAAAAAAATTTGCCAATAAAATGGCCGCCCCAACGCTCACTCCGGCTGCCAGAGTGCGTACGTTCTGTGGAGAAAATAGAGAAGATGGCGTCACGTATTGTAATATGCGACTTTAGGATGCGATAGGCGGAATGGTGGCCAATGACGCAACTATCGCCTCTTTAGAATAAACGATTTGCTTTTAATGGCCTTGAAAGCGGCAGATTTGGATAACATTAACTTTGATGGCGGTAAAGTCCTGTATTCCAGGAGGCGACCACAGGAGGGCGCTGCGGTTCCGTATGTCAGGGGTGGTGGTAATAATAAGTATGTGCACATTGTCCTCTCCAATAAAAATCAGCCTGAGGGGTCTGGTACAAAGAAATGTATCATCACTGCTCGTTCTGCTGTCCGTCTGTCACGGAAGACACTGCTCCTTGTCCCTTGTTCACATCGCTGATACAAGCCCACTGGCCGTCCACGGACTCCTTCCACAGCGTCACCTGAAAATCAAAGCGGGTCACCTCGGTCAATGCAAAAATAAAAT
The DNA here is from genome assembly GCF_000935625.1 of Nanorana parkeri. Classification (NCBI taxonomy): domain Eukaryota; kingdom Metazoa; phylum Chordata; class Amphibia; order Anura; family Dicroglossidae; genus Nanorana; species Nanorana parkeri. Next base: position 955,958 of record NW_017306456.1, read on the forward strand.
CCAAGATGGAAGACAAACAGACCCCATCTCCGAGAACCCCCCAGAATTTGCCCGCTTGCATGAACATTTGTCACCATCTTTGAGTGTTTCGGGCACTCCAGGTGCCAGGATCGGGTTACCCACCTTGTTATCCCCCCCGGACACAGCCAGGATGTTGGCGGTGATGGACCAGCTCACGTGCCACACCACGTCATTGAATTTGTGCAACAGTTTGGGGTTCCAGCTGTTGGTGGTGGGATCGTCACAAGTCCAGATGTAAACTCTGCCATCCTGTAAGGGAGACGTGGTGACGCTTGTTAGGGGGGATTCGGGGATTGCTGTGAATGTGCAGAACGCTGGCTGACCGCCTTACCTGAGAGCAGCTGGCGATTGTGCTTGTGGGAAGACCAATGGAGGGCGCCCAGGCCACATCCCGTACCCAGTCACTGTGTGCCTCCAGCTTCTGATCCTCCTTCCACTGACCGTCCTCTTCCCTAGAACAAGTCGCATGTTACATCTTCCGGCCTCTTCCCAGCTACCAGACATCAAATGTACCGCCAGCCATCTGCACAAAGGCCGGCTACAGCTTATCACTAGTAACGCAATGAGATTCTGTACAGCAGGGGGCCTCAAACTCTATTCATTCGACAAATGTTTCCTCTCCCATGGGGGCCGCTTGCCAAATTTCATACTTTAAAATAAAATGTAACTATATCCGGTTTGGTACTACGGACTCCAATACACACACACACACACACACCTGTAGGTTTAGGTACGATTAGGGATTCCTGCACCAGGAAATTGCGTTTTCCTGCAGCAGGAATCCCTTATCTAGTGTTTACAAGCGGCCGCTGTCACTCATTGACGTTAATGATCAGGTGACAGCAGCTGCGTGTAAACGCCTGCGCACCGCATGTAAAGATACGTCATATGATTACATTCGGTTAGAAAACACTCTCCCTGGATGCACAATCATTGCGTCCAGGGAGTGATTGATTCCTAACCGAATGTAATCATATCACGTATTACATGCGTGTGTGCAGGCGTTTACATGCAGCTGCTGTCACCCGATCATTAAAAGGAGAACTATGAGGCGAGTGATTTTGACTCACCTCATAGTTCTAGCCGACCTGTGACAATGAGACTGTCACGCGTCGCCTGTATAGATCGGGAAGTGAGGGAACACAAACCGTTGCTTGCTCACTTCTCGATCTATCCATGCAGAGAGCCGTGACTCTATCTCACAGCTCCCTGCAGGGATTCCTGCCCTTCTCTGTTCGATCCTCCAGCTCTGACTGGCAGGAACGGACGGGGGTGGGGGCGGTTACAGCTGGCTCTGCCTCTAGATAGGCAGAGCCAGCTGTCAATCACGCAGCTGGGTGGATCTAGACAGACTTGTCAGGATCCGTTCCGGCGTCTCAGTATACCAGGAGCTGTAGCTCCCTATATACTGAGCTTAGGGTGACGGGAGGACGCTAATTTGTGTAATCCCGTTACCCTTAGGAGAACTATGGGGAAAAGCCCCGGCCCTTATAGTTCTCCTTTAACTTGAATAGGGGACAGCTGCGGTTTGTAAAACACAAGATTAGGGATTCCTGCTGCACAAAAATGCAATTTCCTGATGCAGGAATCCTTAATCGTACCTAAACCTACAGATATGAATGGAGCCTTATTGTGTGTGTATATTGGGGTCCGTAGTACCAAACCGGATTAGGGATTCCTGCTGCACAAAAATGCAAGTTCCTGATGCAGGAATCCTTAATCGCACGTAAAGACAGAGGTGTGAATGGAGCCTAATACACTTCTACTTCCCCCCATACACATAAACAAAAAAATACAACACACACACAATCCCAGTACCTCCTGCACACCCACATGTAAAATAAAATACAGAGCCCCCTCTCCTGCTTACCTTTTTGCAGAGAGGAGGCTGTGAGGTGGCATAATCCCTGGTGATCTAGTGGGTGATTAGTGAGGTCTGCTGCAGACCGTGCTAATCAATCCTTTCGGCCAGCGTTCCCTGAAAGATTTCTGAGCGCTCGCTGAAAGGATCTGAGTGCCGGCACAGAAGAAGCTCTGCATGAGAGAGAGAGAGGGAGAGAGAGGAAGGGGAGAGAGAGAGGAAGGGGAGAGAGAGAGAGGGAGGAAGGGGAGAGAGAGAGAGAGAGAGAGAGGAAGGGGAGAGAGAGAGAGAGAGAGAGAGAGAGAGAGCGCCAACACGGGATAAGGATGTTACAGAGCTAGCTCTGCCTTCTCTTCTTGGCTTGATCGGCACCGACTAATATCGATTCATTTAATTTGAGAACACAAAATAAACAATAAGAGAAGGTCGGTGCGGCCAGGACTTACCTCCAGATCTTCACCAGGTTGTCGCAGCCCCCAGAAACAAATCTCTTGATGTAATTGGGCCTCTGTCCAGATGGCTGATCCACCAGACTGCCAGGGACCACCGAGGGAGCCCAGCTCACAGCATTACACCCGATCTGTGGAGGGCCACAACCAACATGAGACCACAGGGAATGTAAGAATATCGGTAGCGGTAACATAAACCAGGTACGTTGGTTCTCACCGTGTGCGCATTGCTGATCTTCTTGACATCCCAGGGGCCGTCCCCTGTATAGGTGAGGAGGGATATGGCGCCGTCTGAACTGCCGCAAGCCAACATCAGTCCAAATTCATGCGGGGCCCAACACACGGAGTTCACTGGACGGGAGAAGAGAGAACATTACAAGCCGCGCCCAATTACCAGCAAACCATTTTATCACAAGTCACTCGCGGAGATCAGAAGGGGGGATTTGTGCTCACATCCTGCAGGAAAGGGGGATTCTAAAAAGGCAAAACTTTGTTTAAGTTTTAGACAGAGCAGGGAAGGGATACAGCCGCCGTCACCGAGGTCTTCACCCTTTCTGATGACACTGTCAAAGGGACAGAAAAAGAGGGAAATCTCCTAATGGGAAGATTTGGCTCATAAAATATTTCCTCTCACTTGCTTTTGTGTCTCCGGGACAGGAAGTGAAGGCTTTGAAACCTCTACGATGGGACACAGATGGCAAAAAAGGAATCTTAACTATTCCCTGCTCTAGGGCTGCAGCTAACGATAATTTTCATAATCGATTAGTTGCCCGATTATTGTTTCAACTAATCGGTTGGTTGCATTTAATAATAAAAAAAATCTCTCTCTTATCAAATATAATCGATTAATTGTTGCAGCCCTACACTGCTCTATCCAAAACGTAAAAGAAAACACATTTTGGCTTTAGATAGAGACTTTACAGGGGGAAGGGTTGCAACCCCACAAATTTTATTGCCATCTATGGCCCAGCTAGAGAGATTTCCCCTCACTTCCTGTCCTGAGGACAGCCTTTTACCAAACAGGAAGTGATGGAAAATCTGCAACAATAAAAAGCTGACAGGTGTTCCAGCATTTCCCTACCTAACATAAAAAACAAATTACATTTAACGAGACCCCCCGAGGTACCAAACACAAGGGGACGGAAATACCTGAAGAATCGTGGCCGGTGTACTCGTACGTCTTCTCCCAGGTGCCGTTTTCCTCTTTCCATACAACGACTTTTCTGTCGTATGAACAGGACGCCAGGATGTTTCCGTACATCGGATGGGCCCAGGCCACCTGCCACACTGGCCCCTCGTGTCTGAAATACACAAATCAGACTTCTGAGACAACTCTAGATTCTGCGTTAGTAAGTTCGGAAGCTGAACTGATACCCGATATTAAAGCGTCGGCCCAGCAGGTGACAGAGCAGTTATACATGGAGGTCAGATCACCCGCTGGTTCCCTATAGAAGACTCTGCTAGTGAGAACATCTTGCCGACCTGGGAAGTCAGTGCAAGGACTGTAGGGACCCCTCATAATGGGCACAGCAGGTGTACAGACCCGGGAACTCAGCTCAGGATGGTGGGAGCCCCTCATAATGGGCACAGCAGGTGTACAGACCCGGGAACTCAGCTCAGGATGGTGGGAGCCCCTCATAATGGGCACAGCAGGTGTACAGACCCGGGAACTCAGCTCAGGATGGTGGGAGCCCCTCATAATGGGCACAGCAGGTGTACAGACCCGGGAACTCAGCTCAGGATGGTGGGAGCCCCTCATAATGGGCACAGCAGGTGTACAGACCCGGGAACTCAGCTCAGGATGGTGGGAGCCCCTCATAATGGGCACAGCAGGTGTACAGACCCGGGAACTCAGCTCAGGATGGTGGGAGCCCCTCATAATGGGCACAGCAGGTGTACAGACCCGGGAACTCAGCTCAGGATGGTGGGAGCCCCTCATAATGGGCACAGCAGGTGTACAGACCCGGGAACTCAGCTCAGGATGGTGGGAGCCCCTCATAATGGGCACAGCAGGTGTACAGACCCGGGAACTCAGCTCAGGATGGTGGGAGCCCCTCATAATGGGCACAGCAGGTGTACAGACCCGGGAACTCAGCTCAGGATGGTGGGAGCCCCTCATAATGGGCACAGCAGGTGTACAGACCCGGGAACTCAGCTCAGGATGGTGGGAGCCCCTCATAATGGGCACAGCAGGTGTACAGACCCGGGAACTCAGCTCAGGATGGTGGGAGCCCCTCATAATGGGCACAGCAGGTGTACAGACCCGGGAACTCAGCTCAGGATGGTGGGAGCCCCTCATAATGGGCACAGCAGGTGTACAGACCCGGGAACTCAGCTCAGGATGGTGGGAGCCCCTCATAATGGGCACAGCAGGTGTACAGACCCGGGAACTCAGCTCAGGATGGTGGGAGCCCCTCATAATGGGCACAGCAGGTGTACAGACCCGGGAACTCAGCTCAGGATGGTGGGAGCCCCTCATAATGGGCACAGCAGGTGTACAGACCCGGGAACTCAGCTCAGGATGGTGGGAGCCCCTCATAATGGGCACAGCAGGTGTACAGACCCGGGAACTCAGCTCAGGATGGTGGGAGCCCCTCATAATGGGCACAGCAGGTGTACAGACCCGGGAACTCAGCTCAGGATGGTGGGAGCCCCTCATAATGGGCACAGCAGGTGTACAGACCCGGGAACTCAGCTCAGGATGGTGGGAGCCCCTCATAATGGGCACAGCAGGTGTACAGACCCGGGAACTCAGCTCAGGATGGTGGGAGCCCCTCATAATGGGCACAGCAGGTGTACAGACCCGGGAACTCAGCTCAGGGATGGTGGGAGCCCCTCATAATGGACAACTTATCACTTTATAGCCTCTAACTTACCCCCGAAGATCAGCGATCAGGATCTGCCCTCCATTCTTAACATCAAAGATCTTAACCGATCTGTCTGAAGAGCATGTGGCGAGGCGCGTCCCGTAGTAATCCATCTGCGCGTCATGCTGGACAAAGAAACGAGGAGAATTAAGATTTTGGGATGCAATTTTCAAGTTTATATATTACATCAAAGAAGCCGCGCAGACAATTATTGGCAGAACTGTAACCAGTCAGCTGCAGTCACTGTCTGTGTTTTCTCAAAGCTTCGGGCCGCATCTTGTAGTATACAATAGCTGGCAGGAGAGATTCCCCCATCCAAGCTGCTTAGCATAGATGGGGGGAATCAAGTGGTTTCCTCACGTTCAGCCCCCGGGGGAAAAAAAACTATACACTCCCGGGAGAAATAATCTTAAAAGGAGAACTATGGGGTTAAGTCTTTTCCCCATAGTTCTCCTAAGGGTAACGGGAGGACACAAACTAGCGTCCTCCCCTCACCCTAAGCTCAGTATACTCGCGAGCAGCCGATGTCAGCGCTGGAGGATCGGATCCAGCCCCTCCAGCAGAGAGCCGTGACAGGATCGAGAAGTGAGCGAACGCCTGTATGTGTTCGCTCACCTCCCGATCTACTGAGCCGAATGATGTACAGGATATTATACCCCCTGGAGTGGAGTGGGGAGCAAGGCTGCGGGGACCGGACCAGCAGCCAGTCGGCTCCGTGGTTCAGGTGAGTGCACCTTTGTTATTTTCGACCCTATACATAAAGGAGCACTTAACCCTTGCAGTGGAGGGCTATCCCCTTTGTAAGGGTTAAGATTATATCTGCCCGTAGTTCCTCTTTAAGTAAAATTACAGTCCATCCATAAGAGATGTTCCCTTTCAGTGAATCCCCGTTTCTGGTTGGCACACCTAATGGAAGCGAGTTCTTTTGTCCTATTATGCCAGCTAGAACAACAAGTCCCAGCTGACCCCCATAATGTAACCAGCAACAGGTGTGTGGAGAGGCCGGACATGCCTGGTCTCCCGGGGCTCGTGCGCTACGCTCATTCGTCTTGTTCCAGCGTCAGAGATAAGGCAGCCATTGTCTGAAGAAGCCATTATATATGTAAACATGCCACGGGGTGAATACGGCATCTGCGTTGCTGGGCTGCCACATGAACCCGGATCCTTCCCCATCGTCACATAATAACACAACGCACAGCGTGCGGCTGGAAGACAAATACCGGAGATAACATTCCGGATTTACTACTTACAATCATGTCCTCGTGTGAGGTGTCCACGGTGTTTATTACAGATACCTGAAGGGGGGAAAAGAGAAGACGGTCAGCCTTTCACGAGGGTGCAGAAGGTGAACTGATAACATTCAGTAACAAGGGAGGTGCGGTCCTGCTCACATACATGTCACTGCTTTCAGATTAAAGACCCGTGTACCATACGTTCAGTAACCGCTTGGGTGGGTTGTACTGACACACGTGCATTAAAGCAGAACTCTGGGGGAAATTATTCCTAACTAGGGATGCACCGATACTAGTATCAGTGCCGAGTATTTGGGGAAGTACTCGTACAAATGAGTACACTTGAGCTTCCGGTATCAGGAAGCTGGGGTGGGGAGTCATTACACGACGCCCGGCTTCCTGATTGGCCAGAAAGCCGGCTCCATGCTTCCTCATCACCTGGTGACGAGGGAGCATGGAGACGGCTTCGCTGCTAATCGGGAAGCCGGTTGGTGAGTCATTGCAGGCCGCCTGGCTTCCTTAACCAGTTGACATCCGCGGTGTTAAACCCCCTTCAGGGAATATCGGGGGACAAAAATATACGGCACTCGTACTCAATATCGAAAAACCTGTATCGGTGCATCCCTTTTCCTAACCCTTGCAGTTGGGCTACCTCCCTCCCGCACTACAAGGGTAGCCCCTCTGCAAGGGTTAGGAATAATTTTCCCCGGAGTTCTGCTTTAAAGTTCAATGATTTAGGCAGCCTATTCAGAATGGAGAGGCAACGCACCTCGGTGGCCCACAAAACGGACTTGCACCTTATTTTGGAAGCGCACCTCAATGCAGGTTAGTGCGTTGTCGTGCATTTGTGTCAGCTTTCAACTCAACTGCACTGGAGCTGTCAATTCATTGCCCAGTTTTCAGCTTTGTTACTGACCAATCTCAATGCCTCCAGGACTTCTCTAGAGTCTCTCCCATCCTTTGGAACTCTCTACACCAACCTATCCATCTATCTCCCACACTGACTGCCTTTAGGTGGATCCCTAAAGACTCATCTCTTCAGGGAAGCCGATCCCACCTCAACCTAACCGCTCAACCATCACGTTCTCATACAATTCCTCCCCACACAGCTACCTCCTCATGTATCACTGGCCCCTCCCTTTTAGATTGTACGCCCTCAGGGGCAGGGCCCTCCTTACCATCTTGTCTTGAATTGTATTGTGATTGAAGGTGCGCACACTGTTGGCGCTATATAAATCCTATAGATTTTAATGATTCTGCGATGGACCTATAAAGATGTGTAAGTGCTAAAGTGCAAATTTAATTTGAAGGCTGCAGCAAAACGACCGTTAGGTCAAAATATTAAACTTTCAAATTATGCAGCGCCCGCAACATATAACGTGTTAATATCATAAACCATAAAATCAAATAAATATATGTGACTCAAATGTATAAACTATAATCGTATAACACACACATGAATGTTAGTGACTTAAAGTCTTTCTAAAAAACCATCATTGGCCCTGGATCATTGATCCCACAGGGTATGTGGAACAATTGTTGTTAGTGACAACCACCGTACAATTGTTGAATGATGTGATGTGTCAAATCCAAAGAGGACTGTTCAAAAAGTATTCGGAAAAATATTCAAAAAAAAGGTGTTCAAAAGAAGTTCCGTGAACTATGTTGGGGATAGGGGTTAATACCACATATATCCCCTCGAAAGGTGCACTCACCGTGAGGTAGTGGCTGTGATAAGCAGCAGGAAACGCTCAGACAGAAGCTCTCAGGACCGCAGCATCGATCCACCGTCTTAGGACTCCGTTCCTAGGCTGTGTGTATTGATTGAACAAAATCTTAAATGTTCGGGATTGTCCGTTTTAAACATGATTTTTAATAAAGCCTCTGTGTTGAAAAACATTACACAATGAAAGGCTTCTTTCTTCCATAAACGTGGAGACACATCCTTTATTGAAGACCATAGCGAGACGGTGGATCGATGCTGCGGTCCTGAGAGCTTCTGTCTGAGCGTTTCCGGCTGCTTATCACAGCCACTACCTCACGGTGAGTGCACCTTTCGAGGGGATATATGTGGTAT
>NW_017306456.1:969099-969875 GCF_000935625.1 Nanorana parkeri
TATAGATTTTAATGATTCTGCGCTGGACCTATAAAGATGTGTAAGTGCTAAAGTGCAAATTTAATTTGAAGGCTGCAGCAAAACGACCGTTAGGTCAAAATATTAAACTTTCAAATTATGCAGCGCCCGCAACATATAACGTGTTAATATCATAAACCATAAAATCAAATAAATATATGTGACTCAAATGTATAAACTATAATCGTATAACACACACATGAATGTTAGTGACTTAAAGTCTTTCTAAAAAACCATCATTGGCCCTGGATCATTGATCCCACAGGGTATGTGGAACAATTGTTGTTAGTGACAACCACCGTACAATTGTTGAATGATGTGATGTGTCAAATCCAAAGAGGACTGTTCAAAAAGTATTCGGAAAAATATTCAAAAAAAGGGTGTTCAAAAGAAGTTCCGTGAACTATGTTGGGGATAGGGGTTAATACCACATATATCCCCTCGAAAGGTGCACTCACCGTGAGGTAGTGGCTGTGATAAGCAGCAGGAAACGCTCAGACAGAAGCTCTCAGGACCGCAGCATCGATCCACCGTCTTAGGACTCCGTTCCTAGGCTGTGTGTATTGATTGAACAAAATCTTAAATGTTCGGGATTGTCCGTTTTAAACATGATTTTTAATAAAGCCTCTGTGTTGAAAAACATTACACAATGAAAGGCTTCTTTCTTCCATAAACGTGGAGACACATCCTTTATTGAAGACCATAGCGAGACGGTGGATCGATGCTGCGGTCCTGAGAGCTTCTGTCTGAGCGTTTCC
>NW_017306456.1:970312-972678 GCF_000935625.1 Nanorana parkeri
GTATATATATATATATATATATATATCCAGCTTGAGACGTCGTTCACACCGCAGCGCACATCACGGTAAGTCACATCAATGCAACGCTTATGTGCGTTAGGGTGCATTGCCATTCACTGTCAACTGCACGCCAACCCACATCTACAGCGTACTGCGCTTTGATGATACACGCAGGATCTATTCTTTTGATGCGTCAGAATGAATGGGCTGCCTAACGCAAAGCACCTCAAACAACCACAAGGCGTGCTTTGCAGCGCATCATGCTGTGATGTGAATGGGCGCCTCAAACTAGAGCTCAGGAGGTCCTCTCAAATCGGTATGCCCGGGTACAGCTAAAATCCAACAGGGTGCGGCCCGGTCAGAACACCGACACTGAATAAGAACCACGTGTATCATGTTCGGCCTCCCGCAAGGTCAGGTTTATCATTTTGAAGAGTAAGGACTCAGACGGGCGGACGGATCGGCCCCAGATGGGCCGGTAGAGCAGCGGCGGCCTTGTGTTAACGCAAAACTAGACCCACCAAATCAATGGACTCCCAACACAGTTACTTTCGAGGAGAGCCAACTGTCGGGGTTGTCAGTGTGTTTATATCAACTCTCAACCCAACTTTCCAGCCCACCAATGGCTAGTGTCATAGCCGATCACATGGGCTGAACCACAGCAACTGCAATCCAATTAGAGACGGCGCCTTCCTTGGATGTAAAAGGATAGGTGGGTGAAGTTCCGCTTTAAGGAGGTGACAACGCAGACGCCCGAATGCCATTTTCTTCTCTTTTCTTCCATCCCAATGGAGATTTTCTATCGCAGTGCCCTGGGCACGCGGTTTGCGGTGCAGCCCCATTGGCTGCAATGGTTGGTAATGTGACATGCTGTTTAAAATGTGCTGTGGCACACGGACAAGCATGAGTGACCACTATGTTAAGTTTTAGGTCAGCCAATAGTTGATCACATTTTACTGATGAGGCAGCGCAGGGCCCGCCTATGATCTGGAGAAAGGGCCCCTATACCAGAGATTTATAGGGGACAATCACACCTGTGCACAGACCACTGAGATTAAACGGGGTTGCCAGCGACACGGATGACCCTCCGAGCTCCAGCAGTGCCTGGACTCACATACAGGGTCACCGCCGTGGAGACCACCAACACAAACCAATCAGCTTCCATGTCTCATCTCTGTGACCTGGGGCTGCAGAGGAGAGCAGGAACCTGAGTGGCTGCTCCAGGCAAAACACCTACAGAGAAGCCATGATGTGCTAGAGATATCCAACCAATTACCATCCCCAGAGGGCAGGTGGGTGGGCCGGAGACACTGAGCGGAGGAGAGGTAGGTGAGTGGAGGTGTGTATAGGCCGGAGAGTAGGTGTGTAGGTATGTATAGGTCAATAAGTATGTGGTGAAGGTCTGTATAGGCCGGTAGGTTGGGGGCTGGGTGGCGGTGTGTGTATAGGCCGTTCGGTAGGTGACGGGTCAGTGCACTCACCATATTGGCGGCTCTTCTCCTCTTAGACGTGGCAGCTCCCGGCTTCAGGCTCCGCTTAGCGACACTTCCGCTGAGAGCAGCACCACTTCCGCTCCGGGCGGGAACAGTGAATGGCGACGATGGTTCCGCCCTATTCGCGAGACAGGCGGACTCATCACAGTGACGTACTGAACTGTATTCGTGCCATAAATTTATGTCTGTGTCTGCACTGTATTATATCCCCCACTAATATAACCTTCCTTCACAGCCACTATTACTTTTACTGAGGGAGCAGCAGTGACCAGTCTTTATTGCAGGAGGGGGCGGAGACAAGACCAGTCACCGAGACAAGACCAGTCACCCTGCACATGGAGAAAGAGCAGCAAGGAGCGGTCTTTATTACTTGAGGGGGCGGAGACAAGACCAGTCACCCTGCCCAAGAAGAGAGAGCAGCAGTGAGCGGTCTTTATTACAGGAGGGGGTGGAGACAAGACCACTCACCCTGCACACAAGGAGAGCAGCAGTGACCGGTCTTTATTACAGGAGGGGGTGGAGACAAGACCACTCACCCTGCACACAAGGAGAGCAGCAGTGAGCGGTCTTTATTACAGATGGGGACGGAGACAAGACCAGTCACCCTGCTCAAGAAGAGAGAGCAGCAGTGACCGGTCTTTATTACAGGAAGCTACTGCACAGAGGCTGTTGTTTTCAGCACACAGCAAGTGGTCTTTCCTATTGGTCCAAACAGCGCAGCAGCCACGCGCACAGCAGCTTGAACAACACAGACTTCTGGGAAACGTAGTCCCTGCATTGCACTCCCACCTTCATACCGTGAGAAGGAGAAGAATGGACCGGGGTGGTCATGTGACCACTTTATTACAGCCCTAAAAAACAAAAAAGCTAAAA
>NW_017306456.1:972699-1016632 GCF_000935625.1 Nanorana parkeri
GCCGTGGTGATCCCCCTATTAATAGGCCCCCCTGAGAGACGACGGACGGACGCTGACTGTATTTCAGGAGAGCGACCAGCAGAGGTCTTTCCTGGGACGCTCACCGTCTATTTATATCCACAGCCGTGTCAGGTTTTCCAGCGACTTCCAAAGAGGGGACAGCGCACGATAGCCCCCTCCACCGCCCCGAGCCCGTCGCTGCCACCGCCATATCGTCCCAGGCTGGGGGTCACGAGCAGCGTCCGTCTCTGTTTTTATTCCCCCGGGGGGGCCCCTGTCTGAGTCTAGGGTGCCTGCTTCACCGTCGTCGCCATGAGCAACATCTCCTATCACATCTCCGGCCTGCTGGAGAAAATGACTTCCAGCGACAAAGACTTCAGGTGAGCGACGTGGGTCGCCGGGTGGGCGGCGTGGGCCGCGGTAACCTCTATCCAGGTCTGGGTAGGCCGACAGCGATCCATTGCAAGGAATTAAAATTCACTTTTCTGGGTACAAAAACAGCCGGAGAACGATCCGGTTTGGTTGTTATGGGTTACCGCGGCTCCTTAGCTATAGAAAATGTTCTTTTCTAAGTTGTGGATGCAGTGGGGAGGCTTCTGTCATGGTCCATCTTCTGTCCGTGACCCCTGTTGAGGGGATCTTCTCTCACTTCCTGTCCCTGTGACCCCAGTACAAGAAGTGAGGGTGAGCGGTTGTCACGGTGACGACACAGACGGCAAACTTGCCAAACGCTCCAACTCTTTCCTCCACCCTACAGAAAATATGCTGCATTTTGCTTTTATGTTGGTGTCCCCCATGGGAGGGATATATCCCTTCCTGTCCTGACAGGAAGTGAAGTGGAATGACCCCATTTGGGGCACAGGCTGATATTAATCCTGACGGAGGTTTTAACACTTTCCCTGGGCCATCCAAACAAAGTTAAAAGCTGATGCCTGACACCCGGCACCGTTTTATTCTTGGCAGGGGGGGGGGGGGGGGGGGGGGGGCGGGACAGGCACACAAAAAAAAGGAATATGTGTCCCCGCTACACCTCCTGACCCCCTAACCCTAACTCTTCCCTCCCCTGAACCCTAACACCTAACCAAATCAACTAACATTTACCCTGTCCCTTTGCAGCCACTTCCTGTCTACACGCACGCCAGAGATGGCTGCATGGCATTTCTCACGATGGTGACAACAGTGTACAATGCTTGTGTCATGTGCGTCCGCGTTGTCACACGGGCTTCACATGACTACAGGTGTCCCTTTCAACATGACACAGGCACGGTCCACTGTTGTCACCATCAGGAAACCTGCCCTGAGCAATGCCATAAGGGCGGACCTACATAGTCCTATCTTGTTTCTGTTGTCCTGAGCCCGCGTTGTCACCGTAAGACAGGAAGTGTGTCAGTGGCAGGATCACCAGGTGAAAATTAAGGAAATGTGGCTGAAAATAAAGAAAACAAATGCATTATGCGACCACTGGGATTGGCTGATGTTAGCGGGTCCTCGTCCTGCTGTCGGTAGCTGACCGCGAGGTGTCACAGCTCTGGGGGTGCTGACTGAACAACACGGTGACCCCTATATGTGGCAGCGCGGTGTGAAGACCCATATTTGTGTGACACCGACAGGAAGTGGTTAAGGGGTCCCTCTGTCAGGGGCGTCCCGAGGCGAGGTGTCACCCAGAGTGGATACCGGGTTACACCCTGCCGTGACACCATCGCTTATGTGCGTGACGTCACCACGAGCGTGCGCGATGATGTCATTGCGCATGTGCGGCCATCTTTGTGACACCTGCCGGCGGCCATCTTGGTGATGGAAGCCGGCAGAGAGAGGAGGGGACGTTCACCCGGCGGGATGAGGTATGCCGCCGGGTCCCCTCCTCTCTTGGTCCATGACCAAGTGCCCGACTTTTCAGAGGGGGTGACACCAAAACGACTGTCAGTGATTTTGGTGTCACCCCTCCAATGGTGAGCGGAAGCAGCACCCCTCCAATGGTTTCACCCGGGTGCAGGCCACACACCCCGCACCCCCCTTGTGACTCCGCTGCTATCTTTCAGTGTTTTGAGCTGGCTCGGATCCCTCTGAAATATGTGTGAATCTTGGGTGAATCTTGTGTGAAGACATTGATGAACAGACCCCCTGAGCTCCTTTATTGCAGCGCCGCTGACATCTCTGTTGCGGTGTCACTCTATATTTACTCGCAGCTGCTCATCGCAGACTGTTGGACGGTTTCCCTGCCGATAAAGTTACATAAGTCACCTCGCATGAGCTCCATATAGAGGTCTCTGTGTCTTCTACCGCCCCCTCCCTGTCCAACCTATCATTACACCGCATGGCCAAGGAGGATTTCCAGAGAACCTTCGGCAGGGGTAGGCAACCTCGGCACATCAGCTGCTGTGCCGAAACTACTAATCCCAGCATGCCGCTGCCTCTGGGAGTCAGGCCCGTGGCTGTCAGAGTCTTGCATTGCCTCATGGGGCTTGTAGTTCCACAACAGCTGGAGAGCCGAGGTTGCCTACCACTGTGTTATTACATCCCTAAATGTGTTTTTTAAATCCAAGCAGCGTGAGGGAAAGGAAGTGACGGACTTCTCCCTGTGGAGGATAGAGACAGCAACAAAAGCACATTCATTAACCAGACTGGGAAAGGGTTAGAACATCATTCGGGTTTTTATTGCTCCCCATGTCTTCCTTTCCCAAGGACATCCCACGGCGGCTGAAGAACCTTCAGAGTCCTAAACACTCCTAGTTACATAAGATGCCTGTCTCCCCCTCTGTGTTCTGTGGTTCCTCCCACAGACTGCTAAACACTTCTGGTTGCATCAGATGCCTGTCTCCCCCTCTGTGTGCTGTCATTCCTCCCGCTGACTGCTAAACACTTCTGGTTGCATCAGATGCCTGTCTCCCCCTCTGTGTGCTGTCATTCCTCCCGCTGACTGCTAAACACTTCTGGTTGCATCTAGGGTTGCCACCATTTCTTCAAGCGAAACCCGAACAATGAGTCATGGCTTTTTCATATGTAAATAGAGCCGCCCATTCATATGTAAATATTACAGATGAGACTATTTTCAGTGGGGGGCCAGTAGCCCCTATCTTAATTTTGGTTGCCCCTGTCTGCCTGGCACCTTGTGTCCGGGTTTCTGCTGCCATGAAACCCGAACACAGCATTCAAAACCCGGTCTGTCCGGGTGAATCCTGGACAGGTGGCAACCCTAGTTGCATCAGATGCCAGTGTCCCCCTCTGTGTGCTGTGGTTCCTCCCGCTGACTGCTAAACACTCCTAGTTACATCAGATGCCTGTCTCCCCCTCTGTGTGCTGTGGTTCCTCCCGCTGACCTCCATGCTACTGCAGCTCTGCAGGGACATGGCAGCAACCTAGTGGCCAGCAGGTGGGACCTCATGGGACATTGTGAGGGCCAGGCATTCGACATTCAGGAAGTGAAGTCTTATAATTCTTCTTTTGGAAGGCGTCATTTTATTTTTGTGTAATTGGTGAGGGTGCTCTCCGCACACCTTTCAGCAGTCCCGGCCAGTAAAGATGAGGTGCTTGCAGTAACTCCCATGGATGGCACCGTGTAATGCACAAAGTAGAAAGAATAGGTTACCGCACTCAAAATGATTTCAAATAGATAAGTCCTTTTTATTGGACATACGTGTCACAATAGTCAAATAGCCAACGTTTCGGGGCCACGCAGGGTCCCTTCCTCAGGGCAAAAGATGTGACCCACATTTTATTTTTGTGTTATTTCTAATCTCTACCCAAAAACTAGAAGGTTTTGGCTTGAGTTTGACCTTCAGGTGAGGATTCTGGTTGGCCGCTGTGGACCATGTCCCCATTTTTGATTTTGGTTACATTTCCTTGTTTTTGTTAATAATCAGCTCTTCACAGACGTTCTTTCTATTTCCCGGAAGGTTCATGGCCACCAATGACCTGATGATAGAGCTTCAGAAGGACTCCATCAAGCTGGATGAAGACAGCGAGAGGAAGGTGGTGAAGATGCTTCTGAAGCTGCTGGAGGACAAGAACGGAGAGGTGCAGAACTTGGCAGTAAAGTGGTGAGAGAGGTGTGGGGATCCCTTAACATCCTTCCATCAGTCTTCTGATCCATTAATTATAGCGGGAATGCAAAGGAAATGCGTCTCTTTGTTTTAGATGGTATCAGGCTTTGGCCTCCAGGCTGGTCAGTACAACTAAGAGGTTGTTCTTCCCATATCTGGCCAGGTGGAGGTAGGCAGTGCTTGGTGCCTTGCCAAACCTTAATACCACCTAATGACCCCAGATAAGATCACCTCCCATACACAGTCTAGTCTTGACAACCTGGGTTCTGCTGTAAGTTGATTCTCCTTGGCTCAATCACCCTAACATTTTGGATTTCCCTTAACTTTCGGTTTTGGTGACGTTGGTCATCAGGACCATGAATGCTACAGTATTCAAGTATATTTGAGACAATTGGGTTTTTCCAATCTTGTGGTAACAGTTTGGTGAAGACCCTTTTCTGTTCCAGCATGACTATCCCGTTTGGTCAATCTCAAAACTCTTCTTTTGGTTGAATGGGCACAAATTCCCCCAGACACACTCCAAAATCTTGTGGAAAGCCTTCCCAGAAGAGTGGAGGCAGAGTGGCCATAGATGTCCAACAAACATCAATTGGATATGGATGTCCAACATCCATCTCCAATCCATACCTCCCATACACAGTCTGACAATCAGGGTTCTGCTGTTAGATGAATCTCCTTGGCTCAATCACCCTAAAATTGGTGAAGCCTTCCTAGGAAAGTGGAGGCAGAGTGGCCATGGATCTCCAACAAGCATGGATTAGGCATGGATTGGGCATGGATGTCCAACAAACATGGATTGGCCTTGGATGTCCAACAAGCATGGATTGGCCATGGATGTCCAACAAGCATGGATTGGCCATGGATGTCCAACAAGCATGGATTGGACATGGATGTCCAACAAGCATGGATTGGACACAGATGTCCAATAAGCATGGATTGGACACAGATGTCCAACAAGCATGGATTGGCCACAGATGTCCAATAAGCATGGATTGGACACAGATGTCCAATAAGCATGGATTGGACACAGATGTCCAATAAGCATGGATTGGCCATGGATGTCCAACAAGCATGGATTGGCCATGGATGTCCAACAAGCATGGATTGGACATGGATGTCCAACAAGCATGGATTGGACACAGATGTCCAATAAGCATGGATTGGCCATGGATGTCCAACAAGCATGGATTGGCCATGGATGTCCAACACGCATGGATTGGCCATGGATGTCCAACAAACATGGATTGGACACAGATGTCCAATAAGCATGGATTGGACACAGATGTCCAATAAGCATGGATTGGCCATGGATGTCCAACAAGCATGGATTGGCCATGGATGTCCAACAAGCATGGATTGGCCATGGATGTCCAGCAAGCTCATGTAGGTGTGATGGTCAGGTGTCCAAAAACCTTTGGCCATAGTTTATACTCCCAGGGGACAGAAAAGTTTTGGAATCACTTGCTCCTCCCCTAAAATGCAGTTTGTTATTTCTTTCTGTAGCAGTGATAAGGATTGCTGTGTCATGCAGTGCTTATATCTTATTCTCTTCTGACAGCCTGGGCCCTCTGGTGGGGAAGGTGAAGGAGTACCAGGTGGAGGCCATTGTGGACACTCTGTGCAGCAACATGCTGTCGGATAAGGAGCAGCTCAGAGACATCTGCAGCATCGGCCTGAAGACTGTAATATCCGAACTTCCCGCCGCCAGCTCAGGTATACGACGCATTTTTATGACATGCAGACTTATTTTGTACTAATGTGTCTCGATTTTGCTGCAGGTTCAACTTTGGCTGCCAATGTGTGTCGCAAGATCACCGGGCAGCTGACCGGAGCCATCGGTAAACGGGATGATGCAGCCATACAGCTGGAGGCTCTTGATATTCTGTCGGATATGTTGGGAAGGTTGGTGTCTGCTCTCCGGCAAGTTTATATACAGTAGCCAGTGGCCAGATTATTATGACCACCCCATCAGTACTTCGTTGGGCCGCCTCGTGACTCCACGAGATGATGAAAGGCGATGCGAGGAATCTGACACGGCACTGTTACCCTTCTGTTGTCTTGTACCAGTCTTGCCCCTCCCCCGTTCTGCCCTAACATTGACTAATCGCTGACGGCCACAATTCGCACGTTCAGACCCAGATTTTCGGCTGACAGTCCGGTCTTTAAACACTTTAACAACAGCTGCTCTTCAACATTTAACGAATTCTGCTGTTTTGCTGATACTCGCTCCGTGGCTCCGAGCGCCAACAATCATCCCACGTTCAGAGGCTGTTACATCGCGTTGTTTCCCCGTATCTTCAGAAACAAATTACTTCTACTGTCGTGGTAAACAACCCGCTTCCCTATTTATAATGGTCCGGCCCTCCAGCAACTTCAGCGCCAAATTATAGCTCATTTGCCTACAAACGTCAGGTGGTCATAATAATCCGGCCACTCAGTGTATACACCTATTCACGAGTTTCATTATGCGATGCTGTACCCCTTCTCTTCCCTACCATTTGCCCCTTCCAGATTAGGAGGTGCCCTCTACTCTTTCCACTCCTCTATCCTCACCTGCCTACTGAGCCAGCTCACCAGTCCACGACTCGCTGTGAGGAAGAGAGCGGTGCTGGCTCTTGGGCACCTGGTGCAGACCTGCAACGGCAACCTGTTCAATGAACTTGTAGAGCAGCTTGTGGGTGAAATGAAGAAGAACGAGTCCACGTCGACCACCAGGACCTACATTCAGTGCGTGGCAGCTGTCAGTTGGCAAGCAGGACACAGATTAGGTATGGGGAGCGAACATGGAACTCTCTTATTCCTGTAGTAATTGGAAGTGTCGTAAACCCATTTTTTTTTTTTACATTGAGTCTAAAATTTTGTTTTTGGACCCATCTAATTAAATTTTTTTTTGTACCATGCTCAACTTTGTATAAACTTAAAGGAGAACTATGAGGTGAGTGATTTTCACTCATCCTCATAGTTCGTGCCGACGTGTGACAATGAAACTGTCATACGTCGGCTCAATAGATCGGGAAGTGAGCGAACACATACCGTCGCTCGATCATCTCCCTGCAGAGAGCCGTGACTGTCACTCACGGCACCCTGCAGGGATTTCTCCCCCTGTTCGATCCTCCAGCGCTGACTGGAGTAACGGACGGGGAGGGGGCGGGCACAGCTTACTCTGCCTCTAGATAGGCAGAGCCAGCTGTCACTCATGCAGCTGGGTGGATCTCGACAGTAATGTCGGGATCCATCCCGGCTGCGGCTGTCTCAGTATATAGGAAGCTGTAGTTCGCGGTATACTGAGCTTTGGGACACGGGAGGACGCTAGTTTATGTAAAAACACTTACCCCATAGTCAGGGCCTGCCTTAGGCAGAAGGCAGCGCTCCCCCCCTCCCCAGGCTGCAGCAGGAATCCAAGGACAGCGACCGAAGGCCGGCCCTGCCCATAGTTCTCCTTTAAAGTGTAGACACATATTGAATGGGCATCAGACCACAAAGGTGAACCAGTCCAAAGAGTCTTTAATTAGTTAATCACAAAGGAAAATCAGCCAACACGTTTTGGGGGCGGCAACTATCTCCCTTTATCAGGAATGGAACAATATTGTGTGGTTTGTATTCTCCTTTTGGACTGTGATTAGCAACAGTCCAACGTTTTCCTTCCAATGGGGAAATTGGACAAAAACAGAAACATATTTTCCATAGATTGAGGAAGGATAGAAATTCTGATTGATGTTTTTATTGCTACTCATGACAACAGCACCCCCCTTTCTTGTATGGGTCATGCGGGGACAGAAAGTGAGGGAACATTTTCCCAATGGGGTCGAAGATAGAAATAGAACCTTGACAGAGATTTAGGTCTTCTCCACTCTATCCAAAATAATGCTGGAGTTGGGCTTTCAGGAAATTTAGGAATATTATGACTGACTTTAGTATCTCAGCCACTAAGACCTTGCTACTAGGATTCTTCTCGTCTGCTCCCCTCAGGTCCACATTTGGACAGAATAGTACCCCTTGTGATTGGCTTCTGCAAGGTGGAAGATGATGAGCTGCAGGAACAGTGTTTCCAAGCAATGGAGTCCTTCATCAAACGCTGCCCAAAGGAGATCTCCTCTTACGTCCCCACCATCACGGAGCTGTGCCTGAAGTATATCGCCTACGACCCCAACTACAACTATGATAGCGAGGAGGAAGAGGACGCGATGGAGACAGGGAGCGACGAGGAGCAAGGTGTGTTTACATTAGGGGAACCTGGCTTACATTAAAGTTGATCTCCAGACACACAATCTACCGTGTTTCCCCGAAAATAAGACGCTGTCTTATATTTTTTTGGGGCTCAAAAAACACACTAGGTCTTATTTTCGGGGTAGGTCTTATTTTTTTTTTTTTTAATGTACCACAATCCACACTTATTCATGTACAACAGTCTACATGTATTCATGTACAAAAATATGGTAATCAGGGGTGCCGTACCTTTCCAAGACCAATTTGGTAACCAATCGCTGGCCAGAATGATTGAAGCGCGCTTTCACTATCGCTTCCTCACAGGCGGAGTGCATCTTTTATCACTCCGCCTGTGACAGGAGGCGGCGCTATAGAGGAGGCATCGGCTTATGCGGCTCTGCTCCCTCCGCTGCCGCCTCGCTTCCTCTAGCGCTGGCTTCGTTGGCACCGCTGATTCTCTCCCGCGGCTCTTCAAGTTCCCCCCTTATGCCACCACCGGCCCTGGAAATGGTCACAACTAGGTCTTATTTTCGGGGTAGGTCTTATATTTTAGAAATTCCTAAAAATAGCACTAGGTCTTTTTTTCGGGGAAACACGATATGTACAGAGTTGAAATATATAGGCAGCAGCTGTTCTATTGGCAATAGAGTTGGATTTGCTTTCCTTCCAGATCTGAAATGTATACAGCTGTGCCAGACAGAACTAAACTGCTGGCCTAAATTTTCTATACTGCAGCCAAGCAATACAGCTTGTTCAACACCTACACACAGCCTCCAGCTGGATAGTGCAGGAGCAGCAGATGACTGATTCAGTCATTCATCTACTCTCTCCTCCTTATCAACACATGTTCAGGTAGCATATCAGATTGGCCCCATATGTTGCCACAACCTCTCCCTGTCTAAGTTCTTTTCAAGGGATAACAATTAGTTCATACCAAGTCCTATTCAGGTACACATGTCATATGTTTTTCACCAAATACATAACAGTAACTGCATCAATTGGGGCTATTTTAACATCAGCATGGAGTTCAGCTTTAAGTGTAACTATAGCCAGGCTGTGGATATTTAAATACTTTCATATTCCTAAGAAGCAGTAAATGAACTTTAAAATAACTGACCCCCGTAGCTGCAGGTATCGTGGAGCAATTTATCTTCAAACTGCAAAGCAGAAGCACTAATGGCAAGGTGGCTCTTGCAGCAGCTCAGCTTCCCCGCCCAGTAGGGACTCTGCAACCTTCCAATATATAATGTAGATGCAGAGCAGGAGCTCTGGTAGGGGGGGGGGCAGAGCTGCTGAATCACTGCTGAGAGGGGTGTGCAGGGGGAACTGAGCTACTGAGAGAGCCAACTCTTCAGGGGAGTCCACCCCTATTGCAACAAACCAAAGTGAGCCCCCAATCCAATCTGAAGCAGCCACACTATGAGTAGAAAAGCCTCTTCCCTGCCAGCATGCTGCATAGAAGAACCCTTGTTCCCTGTGGGCAAGCAGTGGTCTCTATACAAAGATACGACACACACCCTGCTCAGGGGTCAGAGCCAGAGCTCTCCAATAAGAAAGGAGCATTAGCTTTACTGATTGCAGAGCGATTGGCCTGACTCCGTAGGGCATGTGTCAGATCTCTGCAGAGAGACCCTTGTTTCCACACAAAGAGGAGGAGGGATCCTGCAGAGCAGCATGCTGGCAGAGGCCGGCTTTTCTACTCAGGCTGTGGTTGCTTTAGCAAGAAAGCCAACTGTATGACTTTGCAAACCTTCTATTTTGATGCATCTGGAATGAATTCTGCTGATTTAAGCTGAGGGGTCATTTTAACATGTTTATTATTTGGACTGCGATGGTTGGAGGAACAACGATGGTTTGCTTGTTTCCCTCAGAGAGCGAGGAGGAGTACAGCGACGATGACGACATGAGCTGGAAGGTTCGACGCTCCGCAACGAAGTGTCTGGAGTCATTGATCACCGCCCGGCCCGATCTGCTGCCTCAGTTCTACAAGATGGCCGCTCCCACCATTATCCTGCGCTTCAAGGAGAGGGAGGAGAACGTCAAGTCGGACATCTTCTCTACCTACATCGCCCTGCTGAGGCAGACACGGGCTTCTCAGAGCTGGAGGCAAAATGTGGAGGCCACTGGCAAAGGGGACACCCCGCTCACTGCTCTGCAGACACAGGTTGAGCTAATTATACCTTTTTCCTTTCACTTACAGATTTTGCACATTTTGAGGGTTTATATACGTATGAGTCTTGAGCCCCCCACATCTCCTTAGAGAGTACAGTTATCCTTACCCTCCACCCCGCCCCCTGACCTAAACTAACCCCCCATCCCAGCTTCAGGTGAGTATTTTTTTTGTTTCAAATAATTTTTATTGAGATTTTATAAGGGATACAAAGTGATACAATGAATCCGTTCGTAGAGTCAGATCAGATACAGTAAAGGCCAAACATTCGAACTGTTAACCATATCGGTTAAAGGAGAAAGAGAAAAGGAAAGAAAGGTAAACATATCAACATATGACAACCATAATAACATGGCATCAACATCGAGATATCAGTCGGGTTCCTTGGGTCATAGATGAAAGTAAGTGTGGCCGTTTCGCACGCGGATATAACAATACCGAGCCTGAAACAAAGAACATCCGACTCACCGTAGTGGTTTTGGTGTGTCGATAGGTTGTGCCATGGTACTTAGTAACTGGATTATCGGGAACCCGGAGAGGGGTGATCAAGATGTGGGAATGAGAGAGAGGGGGGCAGGGGCGTAACTAGAAATCACAGGGCCCCATAGCAAAATTTTGTATGGGGCCCCGTTATTTCTAGTCATACCCCTTGCAGAGCCCACCTGAGATCCCTCCTGAGGGTGAACTTGCAGAGCCCACAATAGACTCTCTATGGTGGGCTCTGCAGGGTCACCTTCAGGGCTGGTCACGCTCCTTACCTGTCCGCCTCCCCGTCGCCTGATTGGCCCCGCCTCCTCAGTCGTCGGGCCCCGCCTCCTCCCCTGCTGCCGACCACGGGCCCCGCCTCCTCCTCCACCCCGCTGCTGGCTCTCATTGACTCTATGGAGAGGAACGCGCTGCTGCACAGTGATCTGAACAGCGGCATGTTCGTCTTCAGCCGCTAGTGACAGCCACCAGCATCTGGCCGGGCCCCACTGTGCCCCGGGACCCATAGCTGCCACCTTGGTCGGCATGTGGGAGGATAGAAGGTATGAGGTGCCGGAGCACGGTTGTAGGTTAAGGCGTGATGGACAATGGGAGGTGGCATAGTATGAGTAGGTGCTGTCAGTAGTTAGTTGCCTTTGCGTAAGGCAGTAAAGTCATTGGTACTGGTAATGTAATTCCAGCAGGCCCACATCGATCTAAATTTATGTAGGGTGTCCTGTTTGGTGGCTCTTCCATCTCAAATACCTGTCCAACCTGCATGAGCCATTCACGTACAGTGGGTGCGTGATCTTTCCGCTGCTTCAGGTGTATATGTACCTTGAAAACAGATCAATGAACCTGTAGCGATAGACTCCTGTGTGCTGTGATCCTCATGATCTCTGTCATGCCCTCGCAGGTTCCATCCCTAATGAAATCCCTCCACAAATTCCTGAAAGATAAGAGCACCAAATCCCGTCAAGGCTGTTTTGCGGTTCTCACAGAACTGACTGGTGTACTGCCGGGCTGCCTTTCCCAGCACATCCCCGCTCTGGTACCAGGTAAGAGTTTTATTTTGATATGAATTCAATTGCTCAACATATTTTACAGAAAAGACAAGTTTTGCAGATATCAGGGAGACTAAGAACATTTCAAAACGTTAGCCCACCTAAGGCCTGGTTCACACCTGAATGTTTTGTAGCGTGTTCAACGCTCGACGAACGCTCTACAAAACGCTCAAACATCTAAATCATATTGTATTCAATGGGTCGGGTTCACACCTTGCCGTATTTCCGCCCGTCCGAACGCGATACAAAACGGCCTATGCCCAAAGAAGTACATGTACTTCTTTGGGGCGTTTTGGTCTCGCGTTTCCATTGGGATACAGCCAAGTAGCCCTCGGAAACACGCGACAAACGCGCATATTCAATACGCCTAGGTGTGAACCCAGCCTAAAAGTAATACTCTAGTGCCTTGGTTCTCAACTGGAGGGTCGTGACCCAAAAGTGGGTCACGACCCTGTTTTCTGTGGATAAGTAGAAAGGTTCTAGTCGCAGTACTTACCGGAGATCCCATATAATGGGAAGGGAGCTCGTAATGACTGCGGACCGCTGTATGCATGAGATAAATGTGAAAGATGTCACCAGCACACCGAAGATCCTTTTGGAATGTATCCATTCTGACAACTTGTTCAATAAAATGAGCATTTGGTGATTCCAACAGGATCTTCGGTGTGCTGGTGACATTTTTCAGTGCGTCGCCGCATGCCTTCCACTTTTCTAGGTGAGAAGCTCCTCTGATTCCTCCTAGCGCAGCACTGTCAGTTCTCGCGCCAAGCAGCCATTCGAAATATGCCGCCCAGAAACGAGTGTCAGCTTGAGGTGGGATGGGGCTATGGCAGTGAGTGAGCTCCATCCATATGTGCATTGCTTACAGGTGGACCTTAAAGTAAATTAAATGAAACATTTTTCGGAGTGTGTATGAGAATGTCTGTGAGTGTGTGAGTCTGGGGTCGTGTGTGTATGTCAGTGTTTTTGAGGGCCCGTTCACACTAGTACAATGCATTAATAGCATTGTACTAGTGTGATTAACACACCTTACCACGCAATGGCACCTACCGTGCATTCTAGTGTGGGAGGTGTGTTGCGTTGCCATTCATTTAAATGGTACCCCAAACGCACCTCCCTCCAACTGTTTGTACGCCTGCAACGGAACGCGCGGTACCCTAATGCCGTGCATTCTATTGTAGTGCGACTTGGGTCACGACTTAATGGCCAAGGACAAATGTGGGTCTTGAGGTCACACAGGTTGAGAACCACTGCTATAGTGGAACCAGATGGGCTGAGCCAGCCCCCAGCTTCTTGTTTGTCTTGGATACTCCCAACAGTGAGATCTCCCCGCCATATTTCCCGACTCTGTTACTGTCCTCTCTGGAGTTTTTGTTGTTCCCATCCAACTATTGTGTGTTTTTGCTCTTGTTACATTCTCCAATATAAGACAAAATCCAGCAGGAAGAGTCCCTCAGACCATAGAACCACCATAGAAATATCAGACTGGTTGAAGTTTTAACCTTCATGGATGTAATATATATAAATGTATCGCCATTTTTATTGACTTCATGTGTATCTTCCAGGGCTGGTTTACTCACTGACAGATAAATCGAGCAGCTCCAACATGCGCTTGGACACTTTGACCTTTTTGAACGTGATCCTCAGCAGCCACCCTCCTGAATGCGTCCAACCACACCTACCAGTCCTCTTGCCTCCCGTGGTCACCTGTATATCAGACCCTTTCTACAAAATCACCTCCGAGGCTCTGCTGGTGGCACAGCACCTGGTGAGAGTGATTCGTCCTCTGGAGCAAGCTAAGAGCTCTCAGCCCTCACCCTACACAAAGGAACTCTTCGCTGCCACGCTGAAAAGGCTGCAGGCCACAGACATAGACCAGGAAGTGAAGGAGAGGGCTTTGTCCTGCATGGGCCATCTCATCAGCCATCTTGGTGACCAACTTGGCAGAGACCTTCCGCCCACCCTTCAACTCATCCTTGAACGTCTCCGCAATGAGATCACACGGCTTACTGCGGTGAAGGTCCTCACTCTTATAGCAGGCTCCCCACTCAAGATTGACTTGCGGCCTTTGCTGAAGGATGCGCTACCCATTCTGGCTTCTTTTCTGAGGAAGAACCAGCGAGCTCTGAGACTCAGTACTATTTCTGCCCTTGAAGTGCTAGTTAGGAATTACAGTGACTGCCTAAAACCCCCCATGTTAGATCCGGTAGTGGCAGAGCTTCCATCACTACTTGCCGAATCAGATATGCACGTAGCTCAGGTTACTGTTGACTTCTTAACCACCTTGGTGTCGGCTCATCCCGCCTCTCTTTCCAAGCTTAGCACTCAGACTCTTCCCCAACTTTTTCAACTCGTTCACTCCCCTCTGCTCCAAGGAGGGGCCCTCACCTCCATTTTGTCTTTATTAAGAGCGTTGGTTACCACCCACACTCCCCATCTCGGTTATGGCGACCTCCTCAAGCAACTGACAGGGCCAGTGACTTCTTCAGGGTCTACACTTCACAAACAGGCCTATCACTCTGTGGCTAAGTGTGTGGCATCCTTAGCAAGTGCTTGTCCTAAAGAGTCCAATTCATCCATCAACCAGTTCATACAAGATGCCAAGAGCACTCGTGTTGGTGACCATGTGAAAGTGTTGGCCTTCTTGACCCTGGCAGAGATCGGACGTGAGAGAAACCTCGGGAGCCAGCAGAAGGAGTTGAAGAGTGTGATCCTCGAGGCGTTTGCATCCCCCAGTGAAGAGGTGAAGTCTGCAGCTTCGTATGCACTCGGGAATGCTTGTGTTGGAAGTCCAGTAGATTTCCTGCCCTTCTTGCTGCATGAGATTGGAGGGCAGCTGAGGAGGCAATATCTTCTGCTACACTCACTCAAGGAAGCCCTGACATCCCTACCCAGTGAGGAGCTAAGGCCGTACCAGGAGGATGTATGGAAACTCTTGCTTGAGCACTGTGAAGCTGCAGAGGAGGGCACCAGGAATGTGGTGGCGGAATGTCTCGGGAAACTGATACTGGTGAATCCTTCACAGCTCCTACCAAGACTATGCAAACAGCTAAAATCAGGTGAGACACAGAGGTCAAACTAAAGCTTTAGGGTCTGTGAAGGTTCTCACTCATCCAGGTCATGGTATATCTGTAAAAAGTAAGTGAAGGCAACTGGACTTGGTGTACTTTTCTTGAAGACGTTTCACTGGTCATCCAACCAGCTTTCTCAATTCAGAATGAAATTATCTGGGAATAAATATGGTGACTGTCGCTCCAATCCACATAATCTGTTAGTCACAACCAGGTGTTGAGGCATTTGCATAATTGGAGCTAGGAGGTGCTATTAACCTGCCCAGAGAGAGGTGTTAAAACAGCATTGTATGTGGCACACAATAGATGTCTCCCCCCCCACCCCCCACCCCACCTCTATTCAAGCTTGGCTTCTCCATTTTTACATAAATGGCCTCTTTCACATCTCTTTTAAACCCGTCCTCCTCCCTGTCTAGGATGCGCACTTGACTGTCTTTAAAGGAGTGACCTTTTTCCTTTAGATGTAGGTACACTGCTGAATCCTGACCAGAGGGTTAGGCTTAAAAATACAGCAAGTCCAGTTGCCTTGACTTACTTTTTACAGATAAAGCTTTAGGGGAATGTTTTAAAGGGCCAAAATATGGGGAAATGCCGGTGTAATGCAGCAGAGATGTCCTGAATATGGATTTGTTTTCCTTTTTACGTTTCTGTCCTTCCTCTCCAGCCATTGTTACCATTATATAAATACATATACTGTAGATAACCATTGGATGGGAGGAAGTTCCTCTTGTAACGTGTTCCCTCTCTTTGTCCTCGACAGGTTCCGCACATACTCGCAGTACTGTCATTACAGCAATCAAGTTCACCATATCTGACCAGCCAGCTCCCATTGACAGCTTGCTGAAGAATTGTATAGGTGAGTGGCCAAATCCAAGATAGACAACCAGGGGTCCATTTATACGATCTGGAATATAGTTTTTGTTTCACCACATTTTGCCTTTTCTTCAATTTACAGAATTTTTAAAATGGAGAACTTTGATGCTGCATTGTGGTGGAAATGATAAATGTAGGGACCCTGCCTTAAAGGAGAACTATGGGGTTAAGGCTTTTCCCCATAGTTCTCCTAAGGGTAACGGGAGGACACAAACTAGCGTCCTCCCCTCACCCTAAGCTCAGTATATAGGGAGCTACAGCTCGCGGTATACTGAGACGTCGCAGCTGAAACGGATCCCGACAATTATGTCTGGATCCGCCCAGCTGCGTGAGTGACAGCTGGCTCTGCCTAAGGCCTGGTTCACACCTGGGTGTTTTACAGCGCGTTCCTATGCACTGTAAAACGCTCAACATGTTAAAACCAATAATTGCCTATGGGCATGGTTCCCACCTGGGCGTTTTACAGCGCGTAGCAACGCGCTGTAAAACGCCCTACGCCCAAAGAAGTACAGGAGCTTCTTTGGGGCGTATTTGCCGTGTGTATCCATTGGGATACAGCTGGATAGCCCTCGGAAACACGTGTTTGTTTTACCGCAAATCGCAGTAAAAACGCGCGGCAAACATGCATATTCCGTGCGCCCTGGTGTAAACCCAGCCAAAGTGTCTGATAACAATTTTTCCTATTCTCCCCACCATACACCAAGACCCTGAGATGGAAATGTTAGCCTACCACACTACTTCCACATAACCCCAAATAGAGAGTGCTACACAAAATACAATGCTCTCGTTTTTTTCAGTTGAAAGATGTCCAAAATATAAAGAACAATTGTCCATATCGGCTTCATAAATGTCTTGTGGTCTCTTTTTTCACGTTGCATATTTCTTTTTTGCCACATACATAGGAGACTTCCTAAAACCCCTGCAGGACCCGGACCCTAACGTGCGACGTGTGGCTCTGGTCATGTTTAATTCTGCAGCGCACAATAAGCCTTCTCTGGTCAGGAAGTTGCTGAACAGTGTTCTCCCTCCTCTGTACAATGAGACGAAGGTCCGGAAGGAGCTGATCCGAGAGGTGAAGACTCTTTAATGACATAGTTCTTGTTTACCAAATTGTAAGAACTGCCCTCCTTTTAGGAAGCAGCAAATCAGGTTCCCCTGCTTTGAGATAATGAAAGGGAGAAGCTGATTTGGTTAGGCAACTTTTTCCTGTTTTCCCCAAATGAGCTCTCTTCTCTACTCACCTTGGTTTTATTTTTAAGGTGGAGATGGGCCCCTTTAAACACACAGTGGACGATGGACTGGACGTTCGAAAAGCCGCCTTTGAATGCATGTACACCTTACTGGAGAGCTGCCTGGACCAGCTGGATATTTACGAGTACCTGAACCACGTGGAGGATGGCTTGAAGGACCACTACGACATTCGGGTCAGTACCATGATTTCTTTAGGAAATGGGCTGAAGGAATTATAATATTCAGTCTTTTGTTCAGTAGAAAGCTGTTCATTTTAGGTCATAGGAGCTGACACTCCTTGCGAACAGAAGAAATTAAGTCTTCTCTGTTCTCTACAAACTCTGCTGATTGCAGCAGATCCAGAAAATTATTACAAAGAGCCGGATATAAGCAAATGTTATACATGGTCAGCCTGCTATCCTAAAATACAAGGTAGCCAGTAAGCATCAGAAGGTAGTTTTTGAAGTCCATTTTTTTTCATGCATTAAAGGAGAACTATGGGGTCAATGCTTTTCCCCATAGTTCCCCTAAGGGTCACGGGAGGACATAAACTAGCGTCCTCCCGTCACCCAAAGCTCAGTATACTGCGAGATACAGCTCACGGTATACTGAGACCACCGCAGCCGGGACGGATCCCGACATTACTGTCGAGATCCACCCAGCGGTGTGATTGATAGCTGGCTCTGCCTATCTAGAGGCAGAGCCAGCTGTACCCGCCCCTCCCCCGTCCGTTCCACCAGTCAGTGCTGGAGGATCGGAGGGGGAAATCCCTGCAGGGAGCCGTGAGTGACAGTCACGGCTCTCTGCAGGGACATGATCAAGATGTGAGCGAGCGCCGGTATGTGTTCGCTCACCTCCCAATCTACTGAGCCGACCTGTGACAGTCTCATTGTCACACATCGGCTCCAACTGTGAGGATGAGTGAAAAGCACCCCCCTCATAGTTCTCCTTTAAGATGCATCGCCAGCCCATTGAAAATTAATGCACAATAAACACGTCGCCTCAGTGCACGTTTGTTAATGCAATGCACAGTGTGAAGGAGCCTGTAAGGTTAACCCATGTTTATCACAATAACACAATCTGGTGCTATTTTCCATGTCGCCAACAAAATGCCTTTTATCTGAAAACAGACAATGTTACCGCTAATAAAACAAACTGATGGGTGCTGACATCTTGAATGTGGTACGTGACAGGTCTTCTTTACAAAAAGTGATTTCAGCACATTATGTTTGTTTTGCAGATGCTCACCTTCATCATCCTCACACGGCTGTCCACTCTGTGCCCCAGTGCAGTACTCCAGCGTCTGGACCAGCTGATCGAGCCTCTACGCGCCACCTGTACCACTAAGGTATGCAATACAAGCTCCATTCACCACACTGAGACCGAGATCAATAGATGAAACCCAAACCACTGGATGATACCACAATGTGACATAATAGTGTTATATGTAGGATGCCATTGACCTCTCTGAAAAAGCCCGTTGTCTGTCATGCTGATCCAACAACATCAATACTTTGAGGGGCTTAGCTGCAACCAGCTTGCAGATTAAGAATGTTGACTCCACATCGGCTTTGCTTGAACATTTTTTTTCTGGTGCATTAATTCAGGAAGCATTGAAGGCAGTGGCAGTATTTTTCTCTGTACGGGTTTCCGCTTCATCTTCCAGAGCGGCTCACTGGACAGTGATGGCTTCACCTACTGTAGACCAAGACCAGTTCAAAAGGGTTTCCAGGAGCCATTTTAAGTTCTTGTGTTTCCTGCCTCCTGACAACATTCCAGTCCTACCAGCTCCTGGTTTGTTTGTTTTTCCTCTTCTTTTGGGGCAACTGCAGAGGTTAGGGACCCCATCCCCAGCCAAAGGCACTGCTGCAGGACACAGGGACCTTGCAGTCCTAGATGGAATTGCAAGCTACACTCTCCCTTCCCACAGGCCCTACATCTTGGCCTGCTCAGGACATAGCATGTGTGTGATGGCAATGTACCTGTTGAGGCCTATGGTGGTTTCACAATCTCTGCTCCGGCTTCATGTAGATATACACTGAGTGGCCAGATTATTATGACCACCCCATCAGTACTTCGTTGGGCCGCCTCGTGACTCCACAAGATGATGAAAGGTGATGCGAGGAATCGGACACGGCACTGTCTCCCTTCTGTTGTCTTGTACCAGTCTTGCCCCTCCCCCGTTCTGCCCTAACATTGACTAGTCGCTGACGGCCACAATTCGCACGTTCAGACCCAGATTTTCGGCTGACAGTCCGGTCTTTAAACACTTTAACAACAGCTGCTCTTGAGCATGTAACGAATTCTGCTGTTTTGCTGATACTCGCTCCATGGCTCCGAGCGCCAACAATCATCCCGCGTTCAAAGGCTGTTAGATCGCGTTGTTTCCCCGAATCTTCAGAAACAAATCACTTCTACTGTCGTGGTAAACAACCCGCTTCCCTATCTATAATGGTCTGGCCCTCTAGCAACTTCAGCGCCAAATTATAGCTAATCTGCCTACAAACGTCAGGTGGTCATAATAATCTGGCCACTCAGTGTATATCCCTGTCCAGTGACTCCAATATTTAATTGGATTGGATATACATCTACATGGAGCGGGAGCAGAGAGCTCGTGAGGCCACCATAGGCCTCAACGGGTGACATCTAGTCCCCCTCTACACATTGGTGTAACTCACCAGCCCCAACATAGCTGTGTTCTATAGTGACTGGCAGATGGAACCACAGCTCCCAGCAGGGGGACCAGTCATCCAACACACCAGAGAAGGTTGGATGCCTGTGGTGGCCATGGCTCTTGAAGCGAGCAAAGTGGCTGCAGACAAGTCTTGCTTATCTTTTACATGGCATCTGGTGTCCTCTCATCCAGTGCATGATTAGCCATTCTCTGATCGACGTACCTGCAATAACAAGACCATTCACTTTCTGCTTCTAGGTGAAGGCCGGCTCTGTGAAACAAGAGTTTGAGAAACAGGATGAGCTGAAGCGTTCGGCCCTGAGAACCATCACTGCTCTCCTCACTATCCCGGAGGTGCAGAACAGCCAAACCATGGCAGAGTTCCTGTCCCAGATCAGAGCCAACCCCGAGCTGGCTTCCCTGTTTGAGAGTATCCAGAAAGACTCCATGTCCATGTGCAGCACAGAGATTATGGACCTGAGCTAAGAACTTGCAAGTACTGATCTGTTTACCAATGCCGATCTTATGCAGACTCTGACAGCTGTACATCTGAATCCCAAAACTTCTGAGGAGCTACAGAAGGAGACACAAAGCCATTCTATTGCCAGTGAGTACAATCCAGAACAGCGCTGTCTTGTTCTATAGGAGTGTTGTGATCTTGCCTCAGTTAAGAGATGGCAGTCCGAAATACAGCAGACACGAGAGGCCTGTACTCTACCACCCTGCAATCTTTCTGCGCAACCCCCAAAACTAGAGGCTCAGTGTGCAAATTTAAACTTCCAAGTTCCAGACATGCCCCACGTTCCAGCATGCCTATTACCGGTACTGCCAGAGACAAATACATGGCATTGTGGGATGTGGGGCATGCCAAGATCCAACTGTTAGGTTTGGGGGCTGCATGCAGAGGATTTGCACAATCCAGCCAATCACATTGTAGCTTCTGCTGATGCTGTGTTAGATCAGATTGCCCCTTCTTGGTTCTAATTGTCACACCCGTGCTGGATCCAACCCACGACCTGTATAAAGCCTCTGAGCCGGGATTTGAGTTTTGGGTCTGAGATGGTTAATCTGCAAGGATACAAATATGGAAGCCGCCGCCACATAGCATGACTTCACCTATAAAAACCAAGCTGGCAATGGCAGCATTCATATTCCCATCCTCAAGATAATTTAACCATTACAAATCTGTGCAAATTTAGAAGGAAAACCCTGCCTGCTGGGACTTGCAGTTCAGCAGGAGCTGCCTGTGTCTGAATTGAAGTGTAAAAGGTTTTTGTAGCAGCTTTTGCTGTGAAATAAAAGTTTTGTGCCGGTTTATTTTTATTCAGTTGGTAATCTGATCAGAACAGTGAACCTCGAGCTTCGCATTTCAGGATAATCCCCACAGATCTTACTGGGGGTAAGATCCCGTATACAACATGTGCTGCAATTCACTTCACACGGCCTCTATAGGAACCTTCTTTGTATGCAATATCTCGGGTTATACCGGATTGTGTCCTTGTGATTGCACCAGATGTAGACACACACACACACACACACACAGCTGCTGGGTGAATTAAAGGACCTCTGTCAGGAGGCTTTTTTTTCGTTTCAAAGTTTTTATTAAGTTTTCAGCAGCATATCAGGTATAAGACACAGTAATCAGCATTGAGATGCATACAAAGGTAGCAGAGGAACAAGGAGACAGTGTTTTTTTTGTCTGGTGGTGTAAACTTGTGGGTGTATGGTCACCAGGTCCCTCGGGATAAAGTTATGTCAGGGGGGTTGAGGACTACCCGGATAAGGGAATCCAAACAGTTGTAGTCCCAGGGGCGAGAGACAGAGGGGGGTTGGAGACAGGAGGGGGGCACTGGGTTTGTCTGGAGCGAGCCTTTTATGCCTCGGAAGCCTAAGCCCTCGTTCACACCTGAACGTTTTGTAGCGCGTTCTACGCGCGACGAACGCTCAAAAATATAAATCCCATTGTATTCAATGGGTCTGGTTCACACCTTGGCGTATTTCCGCCCGTCCCTAACGCGCTACAAAACGGCCCACGCCTGAAAAGGTACAGGTACTACTTTGGGCCGTTTTGTTTGCGCGTTTCCATTGGGATACAGCCAAGTAGCCTTCGGAAACGCGCGTTTGTCACGCAACTTTTTACAGCGCATATGCAATACACCTAGGTGTGAATGAGACCTAAGTCAGGAGGCTTTTGTTTGCATCCCTATATTAGTCTATGAGGATGTGAAACCCGCTTGAAACAGGTGAGGATTTGGTCAATTACACCCTCAGAAGCGTCTTCAACTGATCTCAAACCAATGCCATTGGCACAAGCCCAAAGGTTGCCGCATGGCACTCAAGGGGCAGAGCACACGTTTCTATTTTTGTGCTCTATAGCTGTGCCAATGCATGCGCCGAGTATTGGCTCCATGAACATGAGGGCTACAAAAATAAAACCCCAAAAACTGTGTTAAAACATTTGCTCCAGCAGAAGAAACACAGGTATCTGTTCTTTTCACAATGCCCGAGTAAATTATACAGGATTTATATAGCGCCAACAGTTTGCACAGCGCTTTACAAAATAGGAGGGAAGTATGGTGCAGTTACAATTTCAATATAGGAGGGCCCTGCTTGTGAGCTTTAAATTTAGTGGAAGGGCCAAGAGATACAAAAAGGTAATAGTGTGGGATGAGTTCATGGTAGTAAAAACAGCTACACTATATTACCAAAAGTATTGGGACACCTTTACACGCACATGAACTTTGATGGCATCCCAGTCTTAGTCCGTAGGGTTCAGTATTGGGTTGGCTCCGCCCTTTGCCGCTATAACAGCTTCAACTCTTCTGGGAAGGCGTCCACAAGGTTTAGGAGTGTGTCTATGGGAATGTTGGACCATTTGTGAGGTCAGGTACTGATGTTGGGGGAGGAGGCCGGGCTCGCAGTCTCCGCTCTAATTCATCCCAAAGATGTTCTATGGGGTTGAGGTCAGGACTCTGTGCATCCAGTCACGTTCCTCCCCCCAAACTCCCCCATCCATGTCTTTATGGACCTTGCTTGGTGCACAGTCATGTTGGGACAGGAAGGGGCCGTCCCCAAACTCCTCCCACAAAGTTGGGAGCATGAAATTGTCCAAAATGTCTTGGTGTGCTGATGCGTTAAGACAGCGGTGGCGAACCTATGGCACGCGAGCCCAGGTCCGCAGCGATAGCGGTCCCAGTCCAATTAGTAGTTCCCTCTCTCCCCTGCTGAACTGACAGGAGAGGGGACTATTTCACCATTTTCAGCTGCCACGGAGGAACACGGAGAGCTGCGGCAGCCGACAAGTATTCAAAGCCTGTATTCATAAATACAAAGCCTGCCGTGATTGGCTCAGCAGAAGACGGAGGACACAGCGGGGATAGTGGACAAGGTAAGAGACTGTATTCCTGAGTGTGGCTCGGGGTTACTGCTTATGGTACTGAAAATTAACCCCGAGCCACACTCGGGAATACCGCCATGGATGTTAGTGGGTGCATTTAAACATTATATGACGAGTATAGCCCAAAACCTATATTTTTTTTTACACAAAAAGTGGTGGGCCGTCTTATACGCCAGCAAATACGGTAATAACCAATAGTAGTTTCTGTCCCGGCTGCAGTATTAATCTACCCCAAGGATAAATTATTGCTGTAAGGGGGGTGATTATTGCTGCATGTTTTTTTTTTAAATTAACTACTGCCTAAAAACAATTCTCCCCCAGGCAGCGATGATAATTGCCCCCCTTCCCCGCAGCAATAATACATTATTGCTGCAGAGAAGACTATGTTTCTAGTTATGCCTCTGCTGTGTAGTGCTGACTTTCATTGTAATGCATTGCTGGGACTTGAAGTCCCGCATAGCTGGTGGTATTCTGCATCGCTGTATGATAATTATACAGCAATGCAGAATAGCCCCACAGAGAGCCCATATAAACCACCTGAAAGCCATTATAGACCCCCAGAGAGCCCACACAGCCCCCCAGAGAGCCCGTACACACCACCTCAGAACTGCAGAGCCCCCCTGAGGGTATTCAGGTCTAATTGAAGGGTTGGCACTTTGAGATACATAAGTTGGTTTAGTGATCCAGTTTGGGCACTCCGGCTCAAAAAAGGTTCGCCATCACTGCCTTAAGAGTTCCCTTCACTGGAACTAAGGGGCGGAGCCCAACTCCCGGAAAACAACCCCCTCCCCACCCCAACTTTACAAGTTGGGCAAATTGGAGCCAGCGAAGAGTTCTAATATGTTAGTGTAATGTAGCTGGGTTTGCTGGAAACTGGTTTAGCAGCCAAATTTACCTACCCAACCTTATTTGAAACCAGGCGTGAGCAAATTAACAAGACATTCAGGAGCCAGTCAGTCCAATCCAGGAGCCGACAGGATTTTCTTTGTTACCAGGTCCATTGACAGCAACTAGAGAAAACCTCAGAACCAGTGGTCATTATTAAAGAGCACTGGTGACCCGGCTCCTGGGATTTGTTCATCTGTTTGAACCCAGAACATTGAAGAGTCCACATAAGGGAATGAACGTCCTTCTACAATCTTATGGACCCGACGCATCTAATAACACAACTCAAGACACCGCGCTCAGAACACTCGCACCGACTACATAAAGAAACGCAGGAGAGCCCAAAATTCACTTTTCATTTTATTTAACAAAGGTTACAGACGTTTATTCGTTCTCCTCGCTGCGCAGTCTGGCGTTGGGGTTTGTCACCTTGATGGCGAGCTGTGCTGCTCTTTCTACAATGGTCTTGCGGTTCTTAGAGGAGACGTTGTGAGCGATTTCAGCACAGAATGACCTGGAGGGGAAATACATCTCATTAGGGTACAACTTATCAATCAAAGCCGTAAAGAAAACAGAAGATCCGTCTATAAAAAAAATCAGATATATCACAAGTGTAGAATTTGAGACATAATTACAGCCAGCGGGGAAGACCGACAAGGATGAAAAGATGAAATAGGAATTTTTGTCCTCAATCATTTTCTAGGAGTCCATTGAGGAATGTGGGAAGTCTTTAACTTTCGGGTTATACTGCTGCCTGCAGGAGGATTGGACACTAGCAAACTGCAGGCCAGCCTAGGATACCCCCCAAATACCAGCACGCCTATGAAGCAAAGCAGTATAGAGAACATTCAAACACAGAGACTGGGATCTGTGTCCTTCAATGGACTCCAGGAAAAAGATTTTACAGCGAGTACAAAAATACAATGCTTTTCTAGGAGTCCATTGAGGGATATAGGAAGTCTTTAACCCAGGGGTAGAAAACCTCCGGCCCTCCAGCTGTGGTGGAACTACAAATCCAATGAGGCATTGCAAGATTCTCACAACCACAGACGACTCCCGAAGAGAGATGCATCATGGGATTTGTAGTTCACCACAGAACAAATACATGCCAAGTGTTAGAATGACCACGACACGCGATCAGATCTCTTCATTCAGCAGCAAGGAGGATGCCCAACTTAAAGTGACACTAAAAACTCTCAACTATGAACAACAATGCATCTTATTTGTGTATCACTCGGCTGTAGATCCTCCAAGCATCTCTGAATTGGGGCTGACACTGTCCTTCCTTCTGGAGGGGGGCTACGTCTGTTCCCCATGGTCCCTGTGTGTTGTAAAGTAGTCACCCCTCCAAGCTCGCTCCCGGGATGGACTACAATCTCAGGTTTAGTTTACTCATTTGTATTGAGGTTGCAGGCCATCCCCGGGAGCGAGCTTGGAGGGGTGACTACTTTACAACACACAGGGACCATGGGGAACAGACGTAGCCCCCCTCCAGAAGGAAGGACAGTGTCAGCCCCAATTCAGAGATGATTGGAGAATCTACAGCCGAGTGATACACAAATAAGATGCATTGTTGTTCAGAGTTGAGGGACTTGAATGTATTTTTTAAGCTTTACCTCCTGAGTTTAGTGTCACTTATTGCCAATTCCACCAGAAGTGACCTGAGAGAAACACTGTTAGATTGTTACACAGCCGCACTGGAAACTGAACAAGGAAATGATTTCTCTTAAAGGAGAACTATGGGGTGAGGGCTTTTCCCCATAGTTCTCCTAAGGGTAATGGGAGGACACAAACTAGCGTCCTCCCGTCACCCTAAGCTCAGTATACCGAGACGCCGCAGCCAGAACGGATCCCGACAATTCTGTCTGGATCCACCAGGCTGCGTGATTGACAGCTGGCTCTGCCTATCTAGAGGCAGAGCCAGCTGTACCCGCCCCTCTCGTTCCGCCAGTCAGCACTGGAGGATCGGACAGGGAAGGCGAAATCCCTGCAGGGAGCCGTGAGTGACAGTCACGGCTCTCCGCACAGATAGATCGAGAAGAGAGCGAGCGACTGTATATGTTCGCTCACTTCCCGATCTACTGAGCCGACCTGTGACAGTTTAATTGTCACAGGTCGGCTAGAACTATGAAGTGAGTGAAAAGCACTCCTCATAGTTCTCCTTTAATAGAATGGGGGAATGAAGTGAATCTCGCATTAGGAGATGAAACTCAAGTCTGATATCCAGTTTCACCTCACATGAGCTAGCGCCTCCATCCCAACCAAATAAAGATGGCATGTTCCCATGAAGCAGTGTATTCTGGAGTAGCTATCTTTGTGCGGCCTGCCTCTGATCCTCTAAGGCAGGGGTGTCAAACTCAATGTAATCGTGGGCCGCATCAACATATGGTTGCCCTCAAGGTATCTGTAAGACTACATAAATGGATCTAATCTTTATCATAATTGCCTCTGCATTCCATTATCACCGGTTTTAGTAATAACTTAATAACTAGATCTGAAAGTAGAAGTCTAGGAAAGGGCCTGGTGGGCCGGATTCGGCCCCTGGGCCTTGAGTTTGACACGTGTGCTCTAAGGCTTCAGACCTGGCAAGCCAAGACGGCCAACACCACAAAACCAGCAGAACTTTGGCCGTCTCAACTGATCAGCACAGAGCTTTGCTAAAAGCAGCAACCAGCAGAACACGATGGACCGGGCCCCGCATTCTACTCCGGATCACACAGCTGTGCGACAGCAGAGGAAAGCTCCTTCTAGTCATACGATATCGGCTCAATCACTACTCACTTGTTGCTCATCATTAGAACTTCCAGTTCCTTTATATTGTGTACAAGGAACTTCTTGAACCCGGTGGGCAGCATGTGTTTGGTTTTCTTGTTGCTACCGTAACCAATGTTGGGCATCAGGACCTGACCCTTGAACCTCCTGCGGGCTCTGTTGTCGATACCTCTGGGTTTGCGCCAGTTTGGCTGGAAGAGGAAAGCAGAACGTCAGTCACGGGTAATGCGTCAGCCCAGCAAGGGAGCCTACAGAGAACACGCCACATCACCAACCTTAATCTTGACATAACGGTCTGACTGGTGGCGGATGAACTTCTTCGTCCGCTTCTTGACAATCTTGGGCTTTCTGAGAGGTCTTAGAGCCACCATGGTGCCTGGGGAAGAAAGAGAGTGACTTAGATGGGGACAACGATTCAAGGAGGCTAGGAACACCAAATTATGGATTTTGAGGGTTGCTTCAGTAGCCAAAAGTCTTCCCCCCCCAACCACTGAGAAAGGGAAGTGGACTGCAAGATAAAATGGCGGTGGACGGACCCGAAAGGAACGCCATAGCTGCTGCCCACCTATGATTGTTAGAGACCCAGCCACCTTGCCCAACACCTCCATAGGGCTGCCCCCTTTCATTGCATGTGGGTATGGGGGAGCATGTCATGACATCCAATGACGCATTGCTCAGCAACATACAATGCATGTGGGTATGGGGGAGCATGTCATGACATCCAATGACGCAGTGCTCAGCAACATACACAATGCATGTGGGTATGGGGGAGCATGTCATGACATCCAATGACGCAGTGCTCAGCAACATACACAATGCATGTGGGTATGGGGGAGCATGTCATGGCATCCAATGACGCAGTGCTCAGCAACATACACAATGCATGTGCGTATATGGGGGAGCATGTCATGACACCCAATGACGCAGTGCTCAAGCCTAGCAGCCATAAGCTGTTCTCCAAGCCTTGATGCCATGAAAGCTCCGACACCAACCTAAAAGCTATTTTGTGGTGCCACCAGTGCATGCTCCTGGTTGTGTGCGTCCAATGACACATAGTAATGACCAAGCCACACACACCCCTGTTCCCGTACAGTATTTTGATGGGCAGGTGCAGCAGCCTATCGCTGCCCTGCTCTGTGGACTCGGGATCCCTCCTCTCAACCGGGAACTTCGGGGGGCAAATGGTCTGGGAGCGGCCGGCGGTGGAGTATAGGTAATGGTTTGGGGGGCACGGTAAGGTAGCGGGGCGTCTTCTGAATGAAAAGCCTTTACTACCAATTTAAAGCCGGATACTTCCAAACCCTCAAAATCCAGAATTCCCCGACCTTAGGATTTCCTTCGTCTGAAATGTGGCAGAGCATCTTCCGCCGGCTAGCACCAGGACCCAGCCACGGAATGGGTAAAAACCCTGCAATTTTCTTCTCCCTCCAATAATACAACCGGATGGAGCACAGGGCGCCCCACGGGCCAGATTCTGGAGGACGGGAAAACTACATGCTGAGATCATCTCCCATGCGGCCGCTGGCTGTAGTTAGAAACTGAGGCAAGCAAAAAAAGCCAGAGCTGGGCGCTAAATCAAACAACTTTATTGCAAGTGATGCAAACGCACAAAGGCCGCCCGTGGCACATCGCTCAACGTTTCTCCCCAGTGGGGACTTGGTCAGGACTGGAACCCTACTGCGGAGAAACACCTCAAAGGTGTAGGCAAAGGGTCCAGCGGCAAGCCATGTGCCACGATCTGGCATCCCCAACAATTAGGGATGCACTGATACCGAGGATTTGGGCAAGTACTCACTCAAATGCGCCTATATCTGAGCTTCCGGTCAGAGGAAGATTTCCTCTGACCGGCAGTGCGGTGAGGGAACATGGAGCCGGCTTCCTGGCCAATGAGGAAGCCGGCCGGTAATGACTCACCACCCGGCTTCCTGATTGGCCAGGAAGGCCACCATGTTGATTGGCCGGGAAGCCTACACCCCAACCAAACAGCCGGCTCCATGCCGAGTGGCCGGCTAGACAGCATAGAGCCGGCTTCCAAGGCAATCAGGAAGCCGGGCGGCGTGTCATTACCTGCCGCCCAGCGTCTTGATTGCCCAGGAAGCCGGCTCCATGGAGTTTGTCTGGATCAATGTTGATTGGCCAGGAGCCAGGCTTTCAAGCCAATACCATTGTAAGCGCTGGAATATTTACTTGTCAACCAGTGCGGGTTGTGTCCACGCTGAGACACTGGTTTGTTGCCGCTGCACATCACCTCCCATTATGCTTCTTGTGGTTTTGTAATGTTGAGCATCGAGCCGGCTTCCCGGCCAATCAGAAAGCCGGCTCTATGCTGTCTCAATGCTGATTGGGTGGGACAATCAGAAAGCCGGCTCTATGCTGTCTCAATGCTGATTGGGTGGGACAATCAGAAAGCCGGCTCTATGCTGTCTCAATGCTGATTGGGTGGGACAATCAGAAAGCCGGGCGGTAGGTAATGACTAACCTTCCCGATTGGTCTGGTCCGGCTCGATGCTTAACATTACAAAACCACAGGAAGCATAATGGGAGATGTGCAACGGCAACCAACGCCACAGCCTCATACAGAAGTACAGACAGCAAGGCTGGACCTGGACAGAACCCGCACTAGTTGACAAGTAAATATTCCAGCGCTTCAAAAAAGGTATCGGCTAGGAGTCCAGCCTCCCGGGCCATTCAAGCCGGGCAGCGGGTAATGACACGCCGCCCGGCTTCCTGATTGCCCGGGAAGCCGGCTCCATGCTAGCAGAAGTACCGGTGCCAAAAGATAAATATCA
Organism: Nanorana parkeri; assembly: GCF_000935625.1. NCBI lineage: Eukaryota > Metazoa > Chordata > Amphibia > Anura > Dicroglossidae > Nanorana > Nanorana parkeri. The sequence continues at coordinate 1,002,336 of NW_017306456.1, forward strand.
GTACTCGATACTGAAAACCCGGTGTTGCTGCATTCCTACTTGCAATAAAGCTTGTTTAAAAAAAAAAAAAAAAAAAAAAAGAAGGGGGACAAAAAAATGGCAGCCATGCAGCCGGTTTGGATACTTCCGGGAGGATTCCAGCAGGCCGGTGGAAGTTCTGTAAGAACGCCAGAAACAGAAAGGATCTTCATGTACGTTCACAGACAAGATGGAGGATGGAAGATACCACATGACAATGGTGATGTGTGGACCCCACGCCTCCCCCCCAAGCTGCAAACACCGAACCGCCTCCAAAACCCATCAGGACGGGAAGCATGCACATCGGCATCACCACAAATACCTGCACCAGGCACCCCATGCCTGCCCAAGACATGCAACATTGTGTAGCTTATACAGGGGTGGGCAATATCAGCACTCGAGATGTTGTGGGACTACAAGTCCCATGAGGCATAGCAGCCACAGGAATGATGGGATTTGTATTCCGACCACACTTGCCCACCTCTGGGCAATGCAAATGTGTCCAAATTGTATCCAATCAGCAGATACATCGTTACTGGCAGATGTAAAAGAAGATTGTACTATGGGCAGCCAGATTTATACAGAACCCTGGCTGTGTGAGCATGCTGGGGGTAGTAGTTCAGCAACAGCAAGCCTGATCTGAGAGCACACTACTTCTAGTAAATGAACATTATCCACCCCCCCAACAGGAGCTCCGTGCAAGCATGCTGGGAGTAGTAGTTCCATACCAGGAAGCCCCGTCGATCAGCACAGTACTTAAAATGTCGCCCCACTTGCTAAATATTCCTCCAGCCCAGTAACAGAATTGTCTAGTCACAGCTTCAGCATGCTGGGCCTTATAGTCCAATCCTACCCCCAGGGTCCCTCCAGCGCTGTGTGCGTAGAGAAACGCAGACCCGTGTCCCGCACCGGCCGCCATACTTTTTTTCCCGGCCTAAACCCAACAACAAGAGGTGACATAACACATTCGGTATCTGAGCCGCCAGCCCGGTTTTCCCACAAATACCGTCTCGCAGTCGTCTTCTGAAGACCCCCCGACAGGCCGGTGTCACTAACAGCCTGTATAGCGGACGATAACCTGTGGATGGAAGAAGATTCACTCACCGGTTCGGTGCGTCTGCCTCCTTCGCAGACAGCCCGAGGAAGAGAGAGAGCTTGAGCGGATAGGCCAGATAAAGAAGATTCTGACGACTTCCGGGGAGGGTTATAGCGCCATCGCATTAGCTGCACCTGGAGGTACTGCAGGTCCTGTGTGAAACTATGGTATTAACTTATTCGCTGCTGGAGCCTTTTTATGTTTTATATACAGTGAAACTCGAAAAATTTGAATATTGTGCAAAAGTTCATTTATTTCACTAATGCAACTTAAAAGGTGAAACTAATATATGAGAGAGACTCATTACATGCAAAGCAAGATAGTTCAAGCCGTGATTTGTCATCATTGTGATGATTATGGCTTACAGCTCATGAAAACCCAGATCCACAATCTCAGAAATTTTTTGGCAGTGTGGTCAGGTGCCAAGTCCTGCTGGAAAATTAAGTCAGCATCCCCATAGAGCTCGTCTGCGGAAGAAAGACTCCCCCATACTTTACACAACGCAGTCAGGCAAGTACCCTTCTCATGGCAACCGCCAAACCCAGACACGTCCATCGGATTGCCAGACAGAGAAGCGTGATTGGTCACTCCAGAGAACACGTCTCCACTTCTCTAGAGTCCAGTGGCGGCGTGCGTTACACCACGGCATCCCACGCTTTGCATTGCACTTGGTGATGTGCGGCTTGGATGCAGCTGCTCGGCCATGGAAACCCATTCCATGAAGCTCTCTACGCACTGTTGTTGTGCCAATCTGACGGAGTTTGGAGGTCTGTAGCTATTGACTCTGCAGACAGTTGGTGACTTCTGCGCACTGTGCGCTTCAGCATGCGCTGACCCCGCTCTGTCATTTTACGTGGCCGACCACTTCCTGGCTGAGTTGCTGTTGTTCCCAGTTGCTTCCACTTTGTTATAATCCCAGTAACAGGTGACCGCGGAATATTTAGTAGCCAGGAAATGTCATGGAACATCTGAATCCAATGATTTGGACGGGGAGGAGCCCAATACTGTTGGCAATATAGTGTGTGTGTATATAATTTTTTTTTTTGTGCACGCATGATAAAATGCCTATTTTAGGCCCAAAGATTACTTAAAACCCCCAAAACATTATTGTGCAGGTTCAGGTCCATAGGGAGGTAGAGGCATCTTCATGTAGTACCTGTCCCTCCTGGGAGCAGGTCTCTGCGTGGGCGTGCGTGCCTGTGTGAATGAGTCTTTGCCTAAATTCTAAAGATTTGGGAACTGTTACATTGTACACTACCTGATCACTGTCTCTTTAAAGGAGAACTATGAGGGGGGGGGGGGATAGTTCTTCTTTAAGCCCTCCTTACCATCTGGTCTTGATTTGTATTGTGAGTGTAATGTCTTCCTTATATTGTAAAGCGCTGTGCAAACTGTTGGCGCTATATAAATCCTGTATAATAATAATATGAGGCTGGCTTTGTTATACAATGACATTTTGATATCACTTCTATTTATTGGGAATAGATAACTAATAAAAAATAATTTAATAAACATTTATTTAAAAAAATAAGAGAAATATGGGATATTATTGTCGTCAGAGGTGAAGAAGCAATGGGGGAATCTCCGCTTCAGGTTCCTGCAAATCAAACAGAAAATGAACAAGATATGTCTCTTATGTCTTTCTTTTCTTTTTAGATGTAAATGTGACTTTCACCAAACATTCACTAGTGGTGAATCTATTACTTCCATGCAAAGCTGAACTCCAGCCTTCCACTCCAGCCTTGCGCAGTTGTACCGGCTCCTCTTCTGGACTGAAATGGCTTCCTCTGATATCACTGCACACAGGGAGTTTCTCACAATGACATTACATGCTGCAGCAAGTCAGATAGAGCCCGCCTCCTTTCCTGGCTGAAGGATGTCCAGCATCATCTAGTCCTTTCCTCTTGGACTACAGAACCCCCCTCTCATTTCTATAACATAAGGAGGAGTCCTATAGTTCAGCAGAGGAGAACTGGGCAAAGCTGACAACTCTGCTTGTGATTTCAGTGCAGCAAAGGCTCTGTGTTGTCATCTCATTACAGGAAGTCAGGAGCTCACTGGATTTTAAAGAGATAGACCAAGCGGGCGTTGTGCGTATATTGCAGAGATTTGCCTGATATGATTTCTTTTAGATTTTGTGCTTTTATTTGAGTCAGTCTCCCCAGAAGTCATATGTTAGGTTTAGGGGAAACCTGGGGTGCAGAGTCTGGCCCTGGGGTACCCAAACAGTGAGTGCCGGGGTCCACATGGGGGACATGGGTCATGTTCGGTCCATTCGACTCACCCGCTCATCTCCTGGAACTGCTCGAATGTGGTCCAGCACCTCAGAGTCTCTGTCCCGGATCTCTTCTTCCCCCTCACTTTGGTTCTCACCCAGGCCACGTAGGTGTGGGGAGGGTACGGGCCGCTGCTGAACAACACACCATGGAGGAGAATAGAAGGAGATGAGACACCAGGAGGACACCATGCTGACATTTACTGCCCTGTATACAATGAACTGCTTCCGGGTTTGACCCCCATCTACAAAGTGCACCGGGCCGCTCACCAGAGTCCGGGAGATCTGTCTGGATCCTCGTCCACGCCGTGTCTTCCTTCGGGTTCCTGTGTTGCAGAGATCTTCTTCACGAATCTGTCTTTGGATGAAAGCCCTACGCCCGGCTGTCGGAGGGGAAGCTGATCTCCCGATTCACGAATCAGCTTGTCTCCAGGATATAGTAAGGCTGCGTGAAGAGAAGAGAATGCATTTAATGTAGTACTGTGCATGTGTGGCTGCATGACGCATTGACTGAGCTATCCAGTGCAGCCTGTAATCTAACCAACCTGGTCAGACACCCCCCCTATCTGCTCAGACACTCTCCCTCTCTGGCAAGACACTCCCCCTCTCTAGTCAGACACTCCTCCTCTCTGATCAGACACTCCCCCTCTCTAGTCAGACACTCCTCCTCTCTGATCAGACACTCCCCCTCTCTAGTCAGACACTCCTCCTCTCTGATCAGACACTCCCCCTCTCTAGTCAGACACTCCTCCTCTCTGATCAGACACTCCCCCTCTCTAGTCAGACACTCCTCCTCTCTGATCAGACACTCCCCCTCTCTAGTCAGACACTCCTCCTCTCTGATCAGACACTCCCCCTCTCTAGTCAGACACTCCTCCTCTCTGATCAGACACTCCCCCTCTCTAGTCAGACACTCCTCCTCTCTGATCAGACACTCCCCCTCTCTAGTCAGACACTCCTCCTCTCTGATCAGACACTCCCCCTCTCTAGTCAGACACTCCTCCTCTCTGATCAGACACTCCCCCTCTCTAGTCAGACACTCCTCCTCTCTGATCAGACACTCCCCCTCTCTAGTCAGACACTCCTCCTCTCTGATCAGACACTCCCCCTCTCTAGTCAGACACTCCTCCTCTCTGATCAGACACTCCCCCTCTCTAGTCAGACACTCCTCCTCTCTGATCAGACACTCCCCCTCTCTAGTCAGACACTCCTCCTCTCTGATCAGACACTCCCCCTCTCTAGTCAGACACTCCTCCTCTCTGATCAGACACTCCCCCTCTCTAGTCAGACACTCCTCCTCTCTGATCAGACACTCCCCCTCTCTAGTCAGACACTCCTCCTCTCTGATCAGACACTCCCCCTCTCTAGTCAGACACTCCTCCTCTCTGATCAGACACTCCCCCTCTCTAGTCAGACACTCCTCCTCTCTGATCAGACACTCCCCCTCTCTAGTCAGACACTCCTCCTCTCTGATCAGACACTCCCCCTCTCTAGTCAGACACTCCTCCTCTCTGATCAGACACTCCCCCTCTCTAGTCAGACACTCCTCCTCTCTGATCAGACACTCCCCCTCTCTAGTCAGACACTCCTCCTCTCTGATCAGACACTCCCCCTCTCTAGTCAGACACTCCTCCTCTCTGATCAGACACTCCCCCTCTCTAGTCAGACACTCCTCCTCTCTGATCAGACACTCCCCCTCTCTAGTCAGACACTCCTCCTCTCTGATCAGACACTCCCCCTCTCTAGTCAGACACTCCTCCTCTCTGATCAGACACTCCCCCTCTCTAGTCAGACACTCCTCCTCTCTGATCAGACACTCCCCCTCTCTGATCAGACACTCCTCCTCTCTCTGATTAGACACTCCTCCTCTCTGGTCAGATACCCCCTCTCTCTGGTCAAACACTCCCCCTAACTGATCAGACACTCCCCCTCTCTAGTCAGACACTCCTCCTCTCTGATCAGACACTCCCCCTCTCTAGTCTGACACTCCTCCTCTCTGATCAGACACTCCTCCTCTCTCTGGTCAAACACTCCCCCTCTCTGATCAGACACTCCTCCTCTCTCTGGTCAAACACTCCCCCTCTCTGATCAGACACTCCTCCTCTCTCTGGTCAAACACTCCCCCTCTCTGATCAGACACTCCTCCTCTCTCTGGTCAAACACTCCCCCTCTCTGATCAGACACTCCTCCTCTCTCTGGTCAAACACTCCCCCTCTCTGATCAGACACTCCTCCTCTCTCTGGTCAAACACTCCCCCTCTCTGATCAGACACTCCTCCTCTCTCTGGTCAAACACTCCCCCTCTCTGATCAGACACTCCTCCTCTCTCTGGTCAAACACTCCCCCTCTCTGATCAGACACTCCTCCTCTCTCTGGTCAAACACTCCCCCTCTCTGATCAGACACTCCTCCTCTCTCTGGTCAAACACTCCCCCTCTCTGATCAGACACTCCTCCTCTCTCTGGTCAAACACTCCCCCTCTCTGATCAGACACTCCTCCTCTCTCTGGTCAAACACTCCCCCTCTCTGATCAGACACTCCTCCTCTCTCTGGTCAAACACTCCCCCTCTCTGATCAGACACTCCTCCTCTCTCTGGTCAAACACTCCCCCTCTCTGATCAGACACTCCTCCTCTCTCTGGTCAAACACTCCCCCTCTCTGATCAGACACTCCTCCTCTCTCTGGTCAAACACTCCCCCTCTCTGATCAGACACTCCTCCTCTCTCTGGTCAAACACTCCCCCTCTCTGATCAGACACTCCTCCTCTCTCTGGTCAAACACTCCCCCTCTCTGATCAGACACTCCTCCTCTCTCTGGTCAAACACTCCCCCTCTCTGATCAGACACTCCTCCTCTCTCTGGTCAAACACTCCCCCTCTCTGATCAGACACTCCTCCTCTCTCTGGTCAAACACTCCCCCTCTCTGATCAGACACTCCTCCTCTCTCTGGTCAAACACTCCCCCTCTCTGATCAGACACTCCTCCTCTCTCTGGTCAAACACTCCCCCTCTCTGATCAGACACTCCTCCTCTCTCTGGTCAAACACTCCCCCTCTCTGATCAGACACTCCTCCTCTCTCTGGTCAAACACTCCCCCTCTCTGATCAGACACTCCTCCTCTCTCTGGTCAAACACTCCCCCTCTCTGATCAGACACTCCTCCTCTCTCTGGTCAAACACTCCCCCTCTCTGATCAGACACTCCTCCTCTCTCTGGTCAAACACTCCCCCTCTCTGATCAGACACTCCTCCTCTCTCTGGTCAAACACTCCCCCTCTCTGATCAGACACTCCTCCTCTCTCTGGTCAAACACTCCCCCTCTCTGATCAGACACTCCTCCTCTCTCTGGTCAAACACTCCCCCTCTCTGATCAGACACTCCTCCTCTCTCTGGTCAAACACTCCCCCTCTCTGATCAGACACTCCTCCTCTCTCTGGTCAAACACTCCCCCTCTCTGATCAGACACTCCTCCTCTCTCTGGTCAAACACTCCCCCTCTCTGATCAGACACTCCTCCTCTCTCTGGTCAAACACTCCCCCTCTCTGATCAGACACTCCTCCTCTCTCTGGTCAAACACTCCCCCTCTCTGATCAGACACTCCTCCTCTCTCTGGTCAAACACTCCCCCTCTCTGATCAGACACTCCTCCTCTCTCTGGTCAAACACTCCCCCTCTCTGATCAGACACTCCTCCTCTCTCTGGTCAAACACTCCCCCTCTCTGATCAGACACTCCTCCTCTCTCTGATTAGACACTCCTCCTCTCTGGTCAGACACTCCTCCTCTCTCTGGTCAAACACTCCCCCTATCTGATTAGACACTCCCCCTCTCTGGTCAGACACACCTCCTCTCTGGTCAGACGCTCCCCCTCTCTGGTGAGACACTCATATGTACAGCACCCTCCTGGCCCCTCCCACCAGCCATGATCTGCTTGCATTTGCATAGGGAAGCACAGGGACCCAGTGATAACATCACTGAGTCTTAAAAAGGATATGTGATGAAAATGGAAAGGAAATTTCATTAACAACCTCGATGAAGGGGAAGGGAAGTTAGGATTGGGGGGTGAAGTTACGGGACAGATTAAATGTTTGCAGGGAGCTGTTGTTCTTGGGGGAAGGGTAAGTCGTTATGTCATGGAGGATTACGTGAGGTGGAGAGGTGATTTGGCATGCTTTCCACTGCAGAACTTCAATTTATTCATGGTGGGCGGAGCCTCGCCATGACATCTTCCAGTATCAACATTTTAAAATGTTTTATTATCTTCAGTTCTCACCTTTTTCCAGCAGCTCCTCCGTCAGGGGAACGTCGTGGGCCCGGCACAGTTTTAGGATCCTATGGTATTGCTGCAGACCTTGCCTCCTGAATCGCTCCACCAAGTCCGCTGACTCCTCCCCCAGCGTAGAGGGCAGGCAATGGGCGTCAACACGGGCGTTGCCCGTTCGCACTGAACGGCACTGATCCAGCCAGTCCAAGAGTCGGGTGTTGCTCTGGAGGAAGACGATACAATGGAACAAATCAAGATTACAAAGGAACATTTTCATTGTAAAGAACCATCACCTATGGGGGGCGGAGCCAAAAATTCCGATATCCATTCTTAGTATGCAGGGACAATGATCTTCTTCTTTGACTTAGTATGGATAAGGGAAGGGTTATACCCTCTGCCAGGTTAGGTATTCCAGTGCGTCCGGCCTCTGGAATGCAACCCGGCCGGCTCAGGCTGGAGAGCCAAGCAGTGACTATAAGACTAGATGGCGGTTCCACCCCCTATAGAAGTCTCATAGACTCACCTTGGCCCTTCTCTTCCTCTCCCGATAATTCTTCCCGATCTCCTCCATGTCCTTGTAGCTGAGCGGCCTCTTTTCCTCCAGACTGACGGGAGGCACCTGAAGGAACTGCGGTTTACCGGCCTCGCTCTGATCACTGCGGCCCGGCTGAGACCTCGACTTGGTGTCTCCTCCGCTGCGCAGAGAGACGGAGAGAGGCGAGGAGGGTTTCGTGTCACCGGAGTCACTTCTCTGATCACTGGGAGGCCGGAAAAACTGCACGGAGGCTGCAAAAACGGAAATATTTCCATTATTATTCATATTAAAGGATTTCACAAGAGGCTAAAAAAAGAGGCTCCTCAACACTTACTTTTTATGTGAGAAGGTCACTCAACCCGAACTCGATCCCCAGGGATCTTGAAGGTCAAACAGTTTTTTTTGGCTGTTTTTGGTTTGTTCTGCATATACAACGGAAAATTGTATACTTACCTATCGGTAATTTTCCTTTCCTGACGCCAATACATGGCAGCATACAATGGCTGGGGGCGGAGCCATACCTATTGTATGCTGCCATGTATTGGTGTCAGGAAACTATTTTACCTTCCCTGGTTCCGATAGTAATCAGGTCAGATAGAAGACTGAAGGGAAGGACGGAGGTCAGATAGAAGACTGAAGGGAAGGACGGAGATCAGATAGAAGACTGCAGGGAAGGAAGGAGGTCAGATAGAAGACTGAAGGGGAGGACGGAGGTCAGATAGAAGACTGAAGGGAAGGACGGAGGTTAGATAGAAGAGTGAAGGGAAGGCCCGGAGGTCAGATATAAGACTGGAGTGAAGGACGGAGGTCAGATATAAGACTGAAGGGGAGGACAGAGGTCAGATAGAAGACTGAAGGGAAGGACGGAGGTCAGATAGAAGAGTGAAGGGAAGGCCCGGAGGTCAGATAGAAGACTGGAGGGGAGGACGGAGGTCAGATAGAAGACTGAAGGGAAGGACGGAGGTCAGATAGAAGACTGAAGGGAAGGACGGAGGTCAGATAGAAGACGGAAGGGAAGGCTGGAGGTCAGCATTAGGGTAATCCTCCCACCTTTGGTTTGATAAAGGTTTCCTTTCCCTATACACACAGCTTGGAGACGTGTAGACTTGGAGGCTGTTGCTGTATACTATGTCAGGAATGTATATATATAGAAATGATCATTTTGGTATTGATCGTCATTCCCCATCAGAGCCAAATCTGCCCCCCCTGTCCCCCTCCAATGTCTGGTCACAGTGTACCTCCCGTCTTCGGACAGACAGACTCCCCCTTCCTCTGCTCCTCCATGTTCCTCTTCCACCAGAGGTGCCGGCCCACGCTGAGCTCCTTGTAGTTCATATGATTCGGGTTTTTGCTTCCCAGCGAGATGACGAGACCATCGAACTGCAAATCACTGAGCGGGATGTCGGCCTGGAAGAGAACGAGAGAAATAAAGTGATGGCTTCCTAGGCCTGCCGCGTGATAAGCATCTTATAATCCTCCTGCGGGTTCCTTACGCTTCGATGACATTGCTCTGAAAAATATTTTGTAGATATTTTCGAGGATGCTGAAGAATTAAAGCCGAACTCCGGCCACAAAAAAACTTTAAAGGAGAACTATGAGATGAGTGATTTCCACTCAGCCTCATAGTTGGAGCCGACCTGTGACAATGAAACTGTCACACGTCGACTCAATAGATGGGGAAGTGAGGGAAAACATACCGTCGCTCGCTCACTTCTCGATCCTGTCCCTGCAGAGAGCCGTCACTGTCACTCACGGCTCCCTGCAAGGATTCCCCCCCTCCCTTGTCCGATCCTCCAGTGCTGACTGGAGGAACGGGATGGGAGGGGGCGGGCACAGCCAGGGCCGGATTTACTCCACCTGCCGCCCCAAGGCCAGGTTCCACAATATGCCCCCCCCCCAGGGCACCGGAGATGAATAACGTGCTTGATTACTGTGATCCCACTTCATTTTATTACTTTATTGCTGTGGTGCATGTGTATAGGGCGATGGCGCTCGTGCAGAAGAAGTTTTGTGTGCAAACCTCGTAGTTCTAAGGAAAACGGGAGTAATGCGGTCCCAGAACTCGATAAGTTGGAACTTTCGATCGATCACCGGAGGAAGTATCTGATAGCTGGGGGGAGGACCGTAGTGTGCGGCCACCGGACACCTTACACCGGAGCCCGCAACTTCCCCACAAGGTCACCGCTGCCGCCCGTCGGCGCTCTGCCGCCCCGAGGCCCGGCCTCGGTGGCCTTGTGGGAAATCCGGGCCTGGGCACAGCTGGCTCTGCCTCTAGATAGGCAGAGCCAGGTGTCACTCAGCCAGCTGGGCGGATCTCAACAGTAATGTCGGGATCTGTTCTGTCTGCGGCGTCTCAGTATACCCCGAGCTGTAGCTCCCTATATACTGAGATTTGGGTGACGGCAGGACGCTAGTCTGTGTCCTCCCGTTACCCTAAGGAGAACCATGGGGAAAAACACTGACCCCATAGTTCTCCTTTAATCCAATATATTCCTCAATAGCCAATAAGGATATAAATCCACATCGCATGCACCAAAGGCCTCTGCAATCCCAAATTTTACATTGTAAAAGTAGCAGTGATATCAACACTGTTCTGTACAGAGCTGTGGGAGGGACCCAGCAGGCTCCACCCACTATAGAAAACTACAGGAGAGGCGGAGACAAGACCAGTCACCCTGCACAAGGAGAGAGAGCAGCAGTGAGCGGTCTTTATTACAGGAGGGGGCGGAGACAAGACCGGTCACCCTGCACAAGGAGAGAGAACAGCAGTGAGTGGTCTATATTACAGGAGGGGGCGGAGACAAGACCGGTCACACTGCACCAGGAGAGAGAGCAGTAGTGAGCGGTCTTTATTACAGGAAGTCTCACACTGGATGACTGCACAGATCTGGAAGGAATACACATGGTTATCACCTCTTTCCGGACGGACTTCAGGTCCTTGCTGGAGATCTCCTTCCTCTTCCTCTTGTCCGTTTGGTTGTAAAGGTCGACAAGACGAAGGCGGTGCTGATGCAGGTATCGGTCCAGGATGGCCAGAGCTTCCGGGTCGGGCTGCTGGATGGAAGGCGCGACCGCGCTGTGCCGGGAGCTCCTCGGAACGTTGCGCTGCACCACCTGCAGCATCAAAGGAAGAGATATAAGTAACTAGGGGCGTGGCACAGGACCTCGGGGGGCGGATATTCCTAAATTTCTAGTGCAAAACCCAATTTACTAAAACTGGAGCAGATAGATTCTAGAGCAGCTGAGCACGGAAGCCAATCAGCTTCAAGATTTCATTTTCAAAGCTGAACTGAACAAACTGAAGAGAAAAGCTGATTGGTTGCTGTGCACAGCTGCTCCGGTGTTAGTGACCTCCCCCTGCGGAGCTCAGTCTCTGCTTATGGGTAGGTGGGCGGAGCCATCTGTGCACCCATGACTGCTGGTGATTGGATCATGGAGGCAGCCATAGCTAGACCAATCCGCACACAGCTGTTTCGTCATTATTAGCCCTCAGCAGTGCAAGATGTGGCAGATTTTGGTTCTATGGTGTGGGGCCTGTAAGTCCAGGGCAACAGTACAACCATTAAAGAAGAACTCCGGACAAATTAAAAATGGTACCCTTGCGGTGGGGCTACCCCCCTCCGGCACTGCAAAGGTTAAGTGCTCATTTGGTCTAGGGGGGCCCCAAATAAAGCAGATATACTCACCTGATCCTCGGTTCCTCCGAGCTGCTACACCCGTCCCCCCAGCCTCTTTTCCCCCCAGTGCTCCGGCAGTCTAGGGACCACTGGTGCCATCAAGTCCATTGGCTTGCATTCGATGTGAGGACGCCGAGGGGCATTCCACAGCCGGAGCGAAGTGGGGGGGGGGAGTGCTGACCGATGCGGGGCCGAGGATCAGGTGAGTAAATCTTAGCTGTGTTCACAAATGTCTGACACAGATCAGCCCCTGCTGCATCCTCTCATCTTGTGACTTGCTACAATGTTACAATGTTTCCGTTTGATTGCTGGGGGAGGGGAGACCGAGGAAATGCTTCCTCCTGCCTGCAGCAGTCTGATCAGTAGGGGATTGGTGACTGAGGAAATGCTTCCTCCTGCTGCAGCAGACTGATCACGGGGGGAGGGGAGACTGAGGAAATGCTCCTCCTGCCTGCAGCAAACTGATCACTGGGGGAGGGAAGACTGAGGAAATGCTTCCTCCGGCCTGCAGCAGACTGATCACGGGGGGAGGGGAGACTGAGGAAATGCTCCTCCTGCCTGCAGCAAACTGATCACTGGGGGAGGGGAGACTGAGGAAATGCTCCTCCTGCCTGCAGCAAACTGATCACTGGGGGAGGGGAGACTGAGGAAATGCTCCTCCTGCCTGCAGCAAACTGATCACTGGGGGAGGGGAGACTGAGGAAATGCTCCTCCTGCCTGCAGCAAACTGATCACTGGGGGAGGGGAGACTGAGGAAATGCTTCCTCCGGCCTGCAGCAGACTGATCACTGGGGAAGGGGAGACTGAGGAAATGCTCCTCCTGCCTGCAGTTTTGTTATGTTTTGTAAATCCTGTTTGTTGGTAGGTAGGAAAACTTACAGAACCCGCTGTGTCCTGATTGGTCTGCTGGGACATCTGACTTTTCGAACGCCTCTCTGCCATTTTATCTCGCACCCGCGTCTCCAGTGCGGTCAGGTCGGGTTTTCCCTGCAGCCATCTCTCCAGGTCCCCCATACTGTCCAGTTGCGCCCTCAGTTTCTTTCTTTCGGATATCCAGTCGGAAACGTTCTGTTCGGCCCCCTCGGTCCCCGGCATCTGATCCTCCCGCGGGGTCTCGGTGACTCCGGAACCTGCAGATGACTTCCCTGTAAGATTCACTCCACTTTCTGCATCGAACTCCACTTTCTGCATGGGAGGGGCAACAATGCGGCGGATCCGCGACTTCGGTGGTCCAAAGGTCCTGCAAGCCACCTTGAAGAAGAGGGTCTGTGACAGGTCACGCTGCTTGTACTTCCTGAGGTCAATGTCGGGGGGCCGGGGGGTGTCCCGGAAGGCGACCTCTTTAGCCATCGCTGACTTCGATGACGGCCTTACACAGAAATGAATACCGGGTTCCTCGTGGGCGGGACTAATGGCAGCACGGCCTCTGTTCTCTGGTGACTGCAAGAGAAAGAGAGTAGACTTGAAGGGCCGCAGAATCTTGTCATAGTCAATGCTGATTGGTTGGTAGACGTTATTGCACTTTTGGATAGAGTGGGGAAGGGTTAGCAGCCCTGTAGGCAAACTCCGGCCCTCCAGCTGCGGTGCAACTACAAGTCCCATGAGGCATTGCAAGGCTCTGACAGCCACAGGCGTGACTCCCAGAGGCAGATGCATGCTGGGATTTGTATTTTCACCACAGCCTACTCCTGCTTTGTTGTTATCAACCCGTCCTTCACGTGCCCTGGGTGTATCGGGTGCAATGGCTGTGGTGATGCTGTGTGAACCAATGTACGGAAAATGGCCAGCACTCCAAGAAGAGGCCCCTGTGTGCAAAAGCCCGGAGATCCACCAATGGCGTTCAGGTCCCCGTTATAAGCATGACCGGCGGTAAACTTTTGAACTTTTCATTCTTCCTCCTGTCCCTGTGACTGAATGGGATAGGAGAGATAATCTGCAGGAGGCAGAGCATTGCACTCGCATTCCAATGATCCCGGTTGTAATGCTTTGCTTCAGGGGTAGGCCATAGGGTTGCCACCTGTCCCGGATTCACCTGGACGGTCCGGCTTTTGAGTCCTGTATGTGATGTTTCAGGACTTTTTCATTTTCTACTGCCCGGCTTTTTGATTGCTCGGCAAGCCAGCTCCATGCTGTTTGGCTGAGAAGCTGGCTTCCCAGCCAATGAGCATCGAGCTGGCTGTTTGGCCTCTTTGATGCTGATCGGCCAGGAAGCCAGCTTCCCAGACGATCAGAATGGAGGGGGCTTCTTGTCCAATCAGAGAGAGAGAGAGGGGAAGGAGAGAGAGGGAGGAAGGAGAGAGATAGAGAGAGAAAGGGAAAGAGAGAGAGAGGAAGGGGAGAGAGAGAGAGGAAGGAGAAAGAGAGGAAGGGGAGAGAGAGAGAAGAGAGAGAGGAAGGAGAGAGAGAGAGAGAGGGGGGGGGGGGAGAGAGGGGGAAGAGGA
>NW_017306456.1:1016880-1021214 GCF_000935625.1 Nanorana parkeri
AGAGGAGAGAGAGAGGAAGGAGAGAGAGAGGAAGGGGAGAAGAGAGGGAGAGGAAGGGGGGAGAGAGATAGGAGAGAGAGAGAGAGAAAGGGGAGAGGGGGGAGAGAGAGGAAGGAGAAAGAGAGAGAGAGAGGAAGGGGAGAGAGAGAGAGGAAGGGGAGAGAGAGAGAGGAAGGGGAGAGAGAGAGAGGAAGGGGAGAGAGAGAGAGGAAGGGGAGAGAGAGAGAGGAAGGGGAGAGAGAGAGAGGAAGGGGAGAGAGAGAGAGGAAGGGGAGAGAGAGAGAGGAAGGGGAGAGAGAGAGAGGAAGGGGAGAGAGAGAGAGGAAGGGGAGAGAGAGAGAGGAAGGGGAGAGAGAGAGAGGAAGGGGAGAGAGAGAGAGGAAGGGGAGAGAGAGAGAGGAAGGGGAGAGAGAGAGAGGAAGGGGAGAGAGAGAGAGGAAGGGGAGAGAGAGAGAGGAAGGGGAGAGAGAGAGAGGAAGGGGAGAGAGAGAGAGGAAGGGGAGAGAGAGAGAGGAAGGGGAGAGAGAGAGAGGAAGGGGAGAGAGAGAGAGGAAGGGGAGAGAGAGAGAGGAAGGGGAGAGAGAGAGAGGAAGGGGAGAGAGAGAGAGGAAGGGGAGAGAGAGAGAGGAAGGGGAGAGAGAGAGAGGAAGGGGAGAGAGAGAGAGGAAGGGGAGAGAGAGAGAGGAAGGGGAGAGAGAGAGAGGAAGGGGAGAGAGAGAGAGGAAGGGGAGAGAGAGAGAGGAAGGGGAGAGAGAGAGAGGAAGGGGAGAGAGAGAGAGGAAGGGGAGAGAGAGAGAGGAAGGGGAGAGAGAGAGAGGAAGGGGAGAGAGAGAGAGGAAGGGGAGAGAGAGAGAGGAAGGGGAGAGAGAGAGAGGAAGGGGAGAGAGAGAGAGGAAGGGGAGAGAGAGAGAGGAAGGGGAGAGAGAGAGAGGAAGGGGAGAGAGAGAGAGGAAGGGGAGAGAGAGAGAGGAAGGGGAGAGAGAGAGAGGAAGGGGAGAGAGAGAGAGGAAGGGGAGAGAGAGAGAGGAAGGGGAGAGAGAGAGAGGAAGGGGAGAGAGAGAGAGGAAGGGGAGAGAGAGAGAGGAAGGGGAGAGAGAGAGAGGAAGGGGAGAGAGAGAGAGGAAGGGGAGAGAGAGAGAGGAAGGGGAGAGAGAGAGAGGAAGGGGAGAGAGAGAGAGGAAGGGGAGAGAGAGAGAGGAAGGGGAGAGAGAGAGAGGAAGGGGAGAGAGAGAGAGGAAGGGGAGAGAGAGAGAGGAAGGGGAGAGAGAGAGAGGAAGGGGAGAGAGAGAGAGGAAGGGGAGAGAGAGAGAGGAAGGGGAGAGAGAGAGAGGAAGGGGAGAGAGAGATTGGAGAGAGAGAGAGAGAGAGAGAGGAAGGGGAGAGAGAGTCATTTAACATTTCATGCGATTTAAACATTCGATTCTGGAGATGGAGTTTCCTGAATGAAAATCACAATCACTGGTAGAATTTTGTTAATTCAGGAAAACATTTTGCCTCCCGCTCCTTTGATTTTTTTCATCGCTCACCGAAGTGATCTCATTAACTATTAGAAAATCAAACGAACGTTCCCAAAAACACATTTTTTTTACATGTATTTCTCCTGGTAGATATATCCAGCTTCAGTCCTCTAGAGATGGCTTTTAGAATGCAAGCTCTGAGGATCAGGGCCCTCCTATCCCTCTTGTATTGAATTATATTGTAACAAGGATGCATAGGGGTTCAGACGGCGCCACGTCCCGGTATCAATGGATAAGAATTTCTGATCTATTGAGTTATATTGTAACTTTTATGTCTGCCTTTATATTGTGAAGCGCTGAGCATACTGTCGGCGTTCTATAAATCCTGTATAATAATAATGATGGTGATGATTGTAGGGAGGGATCGGACCACACCGGGATCTCTCAGACATACCTGTGCTGTCAGTGCAACCATTCACACCCTAATCCCTGCAGGCTTGTTGATGTCTGGTTACCATGGTGACAGCCACGCCCACACAGCTCTGATTGGATGAGGCTTACACCCACATTTATTACAAATACGTCCACCCTGACCTCCAATTACACAGAGACTGGGACCAGTCACCACCATTGCTTTACTGGTCAGGAACTGGAAACATTGAAAGAAAAAACTGTTACAATGAAACTTTTCAACATGTTAAACATCTTTAAAGTGCAGCTGAAGCCATTTCATTTTAGGGGGCGGGGGCGGGGGAGGGGGGATCAGACCCCTTGCCAGGTTTTTACTGCTGTCTGTAGGGAGATTCACCCCCTCTGCTGGTCCTGGTGCCCATTATCAATGAAAGTGATGGTGGGTTGTCACCAGAAAAGGAGTAGATGGGAAATCATCCAATGGGGACACTAGTTCAGGTGATTTTGCTGACCACCAGGGATTTCCCGGGATTTTTTTCTGACTTCCCGTTGTGTCCATCAGACAGGAAGTGAAAGGAAACCACCCTAATATGACACAGCAACCCCTGTCAGCAATAAAAGTTATAACCCTCCTTTTACAATATGCAAAACTTAAAAACAAAAA
The DNA here is from genome assembly GCF_000935625.1 of Nanorana parkeri. Classification (NCBI taxonomy): domain Eukaryota; kingdom Metazoa; phylum Chordata; class Amphibia; order Anura; family Dicroglossidae; genus Nanorana; species Nanorana parkeri. Next base: position 1,019,413 of record NW_017306456.1, read on the forward strand.
AAGTTTTGGGTTCAGTTCTACTTTTTGAAGTTCAGTGTGAGTACCTGAATGTGACCCGGTGTCAGTCCCTTTACTGCAAGTCTGGAGGGTGAGAGGAAGAAGCAGAACATGTTCATGTGCCGAGGAGCATGCTGAGAGGAGGAGAAAACAGAGTGACAAAGAGATGAGCTCATCACTCGTCTGCTTTAATTGTCCAATCACAGGCTGGGGGATGGGTTCAAGACAACCAGGGCTCAGAGGAAGTGGGTTGAATGATACCGGCCTTAAGACTGAGGACATCTAGTGGTAGTAAATTGAAGATACTCCCCTTCCTCAGCAGCCTTCCCAATACCAGGACTTTCAGTGTTGGAGGAGCGTGTGACTGTGCTCGGGTCCAGCAGCCAAATGCCAGCCCTGAGCACTATCACATGACAGGGGAGGGGGGGTATCATTGCAGAGATGCTGCCACTTTACCATGCATAGGTAATGAGATGATGTCTCTTTAAATCCGACCTCTGTCCTTCCCTTCAGTCTTCTATCTGACCTCCGTCCTTCCCTTCTCTCTTCTATCTGACCTCCGTCCTTCCCTTTAGTCTTCTATCTGACCTTCGACCTTCCCTTCAGTCTTCTATCTGACCTCCGTCCTCCCCTTCAGTCTTCTATCTGACCTCCGTCCTCTCCTTCAGTCTTCTATCTGACCTCCGGCCTTCCCTTCAGTCTCATATCTGACCTCCGTCCTTCCCTTCAGTCTTCTATCTGACCTCCGTCCTCCCCTTCAGTCTTCTATCTGACCTCCGTCCTCCCCTTCAGTCTTATATCTGACCTCCGTCCTTCCCTTCAGTCTTCTATCTGACCTCCGTCCTCCCCTCCAGTCTTATATCTGAACCTCCGTCCTTCCCTTCAGTCTTCTATCTGACCTCCGTTCTTCCCTTGAGTCTTGCACAGTGGTCCCGGCTCCTCTCCTCTTCCTCTGATATCACTGCACACTGGGAGCTTCTCACAATGTGCATTAGAAGCCGCAGCAAGTCAGATAGAGCCCACCCTCATTTCCTGGCTGGAGGACATCCAGCATTATCTAGCACTTTCCTCCCCAGCCTGACTGTCCCTGGCCCCACCCTTTTCGTTCACTAGATTTCAGTTCTTCCAATCATGGAGGCTCAGCATCACATGTGGGCGGTCTACATGCAAATACAGTCTGCCTAGGACCGCCCACTCCTCCAGACTGACATCAACCCATCAAGGCATTTTGATATTTGCATAACTCCTCCCAAGAGCCACCCCACTGCTTGCATCAAGGCTCATGAGAGTGCTGAGGCAGGGTGCTGGGATGTCTTCAGGAAGCTCTGTACAGGAGGAGGAGGTCAGGGAAGGCAAATTATAAGCAGATTAAACTTCACCAACCAAATAAAACACTGCAGACCCTAAATATACAAAAGATGTTTAATTACACTGATTTCCCAGATTTAATTATAAAATGCGGAATAATAAAATCTATAAATGGAATTTGAAGTAACAATATAATTTATGTACAGAATATAAAACAGTAAAATACAAGCTCGGCAAAGACCCGACCCGCCCTACATGCACAGCGCCCATTCTTCAGTCCAGACCCAGCTTGTCCTTGTTCTCCCAGAGCCAGTCATGATACTTGTTCAGTTTGTGGTCCTCCGGCTGAACCTGCGAAGATATCACAGACACACATGGAAAGCTGAAGTCTGATCTGCTTATATGTCGCCATCTCTGGTTCCCCCCTCCATCAGCATGCCAATGAAAATAAAACCACACTTTACATCTGCAGCTTTCATTACAATAACCCCCCCCCC
>NW_017306456.1:1021637-1041465 GCF_000935625.1 Nanorana parkeri
CCCCCCCGCTGATCTTGCCAGTAAAGGTCCTCGTACAGGCACTTCCTGTTATAGGGTGACAACACTCTCTTCCTGTCTCACAGTTGTGCTCCTGTGTTGTCACCCTGCCACATAGGCTTCAAAAGGTGTCTCAACACACGCAGGCAGGGTCCAGCATTGTCACCAACAGGAAACCCGCCCTGAGAAATGTCAGGCAGCCATCGCTGGAATGCACATAGACAGGAAGTGGCAGCACAAAGCCTGCAGAAGAACAGCAGGGCTGAGATGAATGTAGGAAAAGAAAGGTGAAAACAAGCATTTTGTTTACAAAAAAAAAAGACACAAATGGGGAATTTATCAAAACTTCAGCGGTTTCCTATGGCAACCAATCAGCTTCTATTTTCCATTCCAAGCGTAACTAGACAAATGTAAGAGAAGCTGATTGGTTACTTTGGCCAACTGCTCCAGTTTAGGTAAATCCAGCCCCCCCCACAATCCAGTTTGGGTTTTATTGTGACCGATAGATGGGATGTCCTTCATTATACCTCTTTCCATTCGTTCACGCAGAAGATTCGGTAAGAATCGTTCCCATATTTCCCGATGCCGTGGAGCGCGATCGGATAACGCCACTTTTTGGTGAGATATTCTTCTGCAGAACACAAACGGCACGCGGCGATCATTGAAGTGTTCTAGGATCATTGATGCAAATACAACACAAGCACCGTAGGGACTATTCAGAAACCTCTATTCCCTCAATAAAACAATGAGGTCATATGGTGGTCACATGACTTATCCTCGGAGGTCAGGAGCTGCTGTCAATTGAACTATGGAGGGCTGGACGGGGGGGACGTGGCAGCTGTAGTCTGACTTTAGGACTACAGGCACGCTGCGCACCGGCACGGCATCATATATCTCCCAAGACCAAAAGACGAGGGACACAAACTGACCAAGCTTGGAAGGATGCGCTTCCCAACCTAGTGTGGTTGGTTACAAACAGGAAGGGGTTGTTTCCTTGGGGACTGGCAGGATCACCAGGTATTCTATAGCTGCAGCTAGGGATGCACCAATACTAGTATCGGCATCCGTGCCGATACCGAGTATTTGAGTACTCATATTTTCCCAAATGCTCCGCTACCGGAACTTCCAGTCAGAGTGAGATTTGCTCTGACTGGCAGTGCCACGAGTGAACATGGAGCCAGCTTCCTGGCTAATCAGGAAGCCAGGCCACAGGTAATGACTCGCTGCCCGGATTCCCGATTGGCTCAGAAGCCAGCTTCCTGGCCAAATAGTATTGAGCTGGCTTCCCGGCCAATCAGGAACTCAGCCAGCGGGTATTGGCCTGCCTCCCGGCTTCCTGATGGGCCGGGAAGCTGGCTTCATGCGGATCTGCTGGGAAGCAGGCTTTCCGGCCAATCAGCATCGAGCTGGCCAATCAGCATGGTGCCGGCTTCCCAGCCAATCAGGAAGCAGGGCCGCAGGTAATGACCCGACTCCCGGCTTCATGATTGGCCGGGAAGCCGGCTTCATGCTGATTAGCTGGGATGCCGGCTTCCTGGCCAATCAGCATCGAGCCAGCCAAACAGCACAGATCGCCCGGGAAGCTGGCCCTATGCTACTGGAAGTACCGGTACTTGGTACCGGCAAGTACCAAAATATAAATATGGGTACTCGTACTCAATACAGAAAAGCCGGTATTGGTGAATCCCTAGCTGCAGCATATCACTTAGAGATTGCAGACATTGTTTGGGGATTTAAGAGATGCTAACTGAATTAGTGCGCAAGGTGCAGGGCTCACAGAGGCGCAAAGACGATAGAAAAGGTTGCCAGGCTCCGAGTTCATTAAAGAGAACAATGTCAGCACTCATGTTAGCTGCCAATTTTTAGAAACTCATAGCGGTGTACTTACATACAGTTCTCAGAGCCATTCGCCCTGCGACATTGCATGTATGTTCGTTCTGTGGGAATGGAGGCAAACACGAAGGTTATTAGTATATTTTCTTCCAAGTTCAAGTGTAATACAACATTTTGGCCACTAGATGGAGCCAATACTTCCTATGCTCCTCAGCTCCATCTAGTGGCCACAATGCAGTATTAACCTAAAATTACATTCAATATGAAAAGAAAACATCCTAATAACTTTCATTTGTGCCTCCATTCGCACAGAAGGAATGTACATGCAATGTCGCAGGGCGAATGGCTGCGCAAATTGGTTACAAATGCGCCCGTTATTGTGAGACTCAATATAGGGGCAAAGTGTAGCTGGAAAGTCACCTACACACTTCCTACAAGAAGACACAAGAGCTCTTGTGTTATCAACTCACACCCCCTATTTGTACCTCGGGGGATATGGAATTTGCGCGTACCTGAAAACCTCACAATGGTTTTCGCTCGCAGCTCATAGAGTCCCAGAGGCTGCAGGATTTCTGCCATGTCCTTCCAGTCTGCCATCCGGGCAACTTCCGCATTTGGGTATTTTTCCAGGAAGCTCCAAAGGACCGGAATCGCCATCTTCCCTGCAGAAGAGGAGAGTTAAAGCCGATCTTCAGGAGGATATAAAAGACACAATTGAATGCAGCACTGTATTCAATAAGACAACAATGGACCTCAGTTCTTTCAATAATGGAGGCTCAGCATCATGGGTGGGTGTTACCTAGGACGGTCTGCATGCAAATTGTCCGATACTTATCTCCGATACCGGAAGTTCCGATCAGAGGGAGACCTCCCTCTGTCCGGCAGTTTTAAGGGAGCATGGAGCCAGCTTTCATTCCAATCAGGAAGCCAGGCGGTGGGTTATGACCCACCTCCCGGCTTCCTGATTGGCTAGGAAGCCGGCTTCACTTATTGCTAGGCAGCCTGACCTCGTACCCAATCAGGAAGCCGCGCGGCACCCGGCTTCCTAATTGGTCAGGAAGCCAGGCTGCCTAGGAACAAATGAAGCCGGCTTCCTAACCAATTAGGAAGCCGGGAGGCAGGTCATGACTCGCCTCTCGGCTTCCTGATTGGCCTAGCCTAGCAACAAGTGAAGCCGACTTCCTGATAATTGGGGCACACGGCACCGGTACTCGGCACCGGTACCGAAAAACAAAATATCAGTACTCGCATTCGATACCGAAAAAAACGGTATCGGTGCATCCCTACTGCCTAGGAACGCCCACTCCTTACAGACTGACACCTACCATCAAGGCATTTCATATTTCTCCAGTCTATGATAATTAAAACATATTAGAACATGTTTTATTGTAAGATGAGATCTGGAATTGTCTCCAGAAAATGAGTTAGAAGAAGAATTTTGGATCGGTGTTTGTCATGCTCACTTAATCTAGGCTCTATATTACAAAAGGGAACATAGAAGTACCATTTATTTATTTATATCAATGATGTGACATGGGACGTACTAATAAATTAATATTGTTATTTTTGGTAACGGGCCCACTTTAGGTGCATGTGGTTTTTCTTGGTACTTCTTGGTTCGCCCCTAAGAGCTTGTGTCAATGGATGAATGCAGCAGTTTGATTTCAGGTACATTTAAAAGCAGTTTAAGATGCCTCTAAAATCGTTCAGACTTTAGACGACGCTTTCTAAACAGCATCAACCTGCTTTTGCATTCCCATTGACTTGCTGGAAGTGAAAAGCAGTTCCGATGCCAACAAGTACGCGTTTTACTCACCGGAGGTCTTGTTCAGGAAGATGGTGGCGAGGAGAAGCTTCCACGGATCGTGGAAAAGCGTTTCCTGAACTAAATTGAAGGGCGAACGAGGGGGTGTCCATTTGGAGAAAGCTTTTCGTCTTGGGGGATCCAGAGCTGCAAGAAGAAAACAAAAACTACATCAGCCAGACAAATGACAGACACACATGACATTTATAATTTTTTTCTACTTCAATACTTTTTTTAATTTTAATAGTACAATACATAACAAACACTATTACATCCATAAATACATAATTAAAACAATAATACAAAAACAAAAATCAATACATTAAACAATAACAAAACAATTCTCATCATACCATATTACCTAAAAACACATTACTCCACAAAATACCAATAGCAGATAAAAGAGACATTATAGACAAACACCATTTCTATATTCAAACCACTTATCCCACATTTTGCTATATTTATCCATGTTACCTCTATGTTTAAACTTAATTCCCTAAAATCCAACCACTTTATCTAGTTCTTTCTTCCATTCCTCCACTAAGGGAGGCGTTGCTGAAATCCACCTAAAGGCTATACTAGGCCGAGCCACAAACAATGCCCTCGTTATTGCCACCTTCACATAGTATTCCACCTTCACAGATCCCAAAATACCCAAAATACTTATCAATCGATTATTAGAAATATGAACTCCAAAGGCTTTATTTATTATGTCCACTATTTCCTGCCAAGATCGTTTCAACTTCGGACAGTAGATGTATCAAAGAACCTGGTTCAACCCCACATTTTGGGCATCTAGAGTTTTCCTTACACATGACATTATTGACTCTGAAGGGAAACTGTGTGAAATCAGTAAAACGTGTCAAAGATCAGTAAGCCATAAGAATCTTCAAAGTTACAAAATGGGTCTTCTAGCTTTCTCCAGTATTAGGTCACTGTCATATCATATCATACCACACACACACCTTAAAAGGAGAACTATGAGGTGCGTGCTTTTCACTCACCTCATAGTTCTAGCCGACCTGTGACAATGAGACTGTCACAGGTCGGCTCAGTAGATCGGGAGGTGAGAGAACACATACTGGCGTTCGCTCACTTCTCGATCATGTCACGGCTCTCTGCTGTGACAGGGGAGGGACTAGATTCCCCCCTCCGATCCGCCAGCGCTGACTGGCGGAACGGACGGAGGAGGGTACAGCTGGCTCTGACTCTAGATAGGCAGAGCCTGCTGTCACTCACGCAGCTGGGCGGATCCAGACATAATTGTCGGGATCCACTTCAGCTGCGCGTCTCAGTATAACGCGAGCTGTAGCTCGCGGTATACTGAGATTAGGGTGACGGGAGGACGCTAGTTTGTGTCATCCCATTACCCTAAGGAGAACTATGGGGAAAAGCCCTGACCCCATAGTTCTCATTTAATGTCCTCTGCATTTAAATGGAATTTATAGTATTTTATTTATTTTTTAACATGTGAATGTGAGCAGTTTAAAGTGTATTTTTTCAACCTGACTAACTATGTAAAGGTTGCACTGTTTACTACAATGTATTTTGTTAGCCTGGTCCCAGCATCTTCTGTAAAACAAAATTGCAAATGAGAGCACTTACCTTTCATGCAAAGATTGACGTGTCCAAAAAAAAAGGTGATCTGCACCGAGATCATCAACAACCGTGTAGCATTACCAGCAATAAAAGAGACATTTTTATTTAAGGCCTTGGTGCAGATCCCTTTTTTTTTTTGTAGCTCTTTATAAATGATGGCCCCATATAGGCTGTGATGTATGCGAAAGGCAATAAGGAAAGCTGTGCACCTTTCTTTGTGAAAGACAATTTGGCCTGTGCAGGAAACCGCTTTCGACCATGCTGGAAGGACTGGCTGTTCATGCATCCCAATGCAGAGCCCAGAACCAATTTTTACCGGCTTCATTAAGGGTGGTCGAAAGTGTTTCTACACAAGAAAGGAAAATGGAAACGGACCCAACGCCTCAAGTGCACCAATCCCCGCATGAAAGTTAGTTACTATCATTTGTATTATTGTGTTCTTACAGCCATAAGGATCTTTGAAGGCCACTGAATTTTCCATGGGTGGAGTCACATGTCAGGCCAACGTGCTGATTCTACCACTGGAGACGTTTCCCAGAGAACTGTGTCTGCCAGGCCGAGAGGGTACCACTTTAAGGATATATCCTGTAAGGAAGATCTTTTAATCAGCCTTTTTTTCCGATTCCTCTTGAATCAGTTTCTTAATTTCTTCCATCATTGGAAAGGAAGGAACCTCCTTTTCCTCACTTTCTTAGGAGTAGGAGGTCCTTCTTCTTCCCGTTGTATTGCTTTTCCAATAGCCTCAAAAAAAAGGAGCCACTAAAGCAAAATCAAATGGGGTGGACTCCTCTGTCTCCTCTTTAGAGGATCTTTTTTTCCTCCTGGATCTGAGTGGATGAGTACCTACCAAATCCATTGCCCTGCTCCTTTTAGCACCTGAGGGGCTTGAATACTTTTCTGTATGCTCTCTGCAATGGCCTGATCAATATATGACTTGAATTCTTGCAAATCTGCCTCTTTAGCTCTCGTGGCTTCTTTGTAGCAGGTAGCACACAATATTTTCATAGGAAGTGCCTGAGCACCGCAGGCCCAACAAGCTGCATTTGCTGGAGGAGCTGCGGTGAGTCTTTTCAATGGTGAGGGAGTTTGACGGTGATGATGCTGCAGACTACACAAACGCCTATGACTTGGGCGCACTGTGATGGCGAAGTGAAAGAGAAGCAGATGAATAGCGATGACTTGAACCTGTAGGCGATGAATGTCGAGTTGTCAGATAAGAAGTAAAAAAAACAAATGGTACCTCACCGACCTGTAATAGTGTGTAGCAAATGAGCGGCAAAGAGTAGCATAGAAAGCACAGAGGAGCAACATGGAAATCAGACCAGGATGCAGAAAATCAGCACAACACCAAACCCGCCGGTGCTGTTTAAACCTCTGCTCCGTGTGAAAGCATGACCTGGTGGCGTCTCCGTTGTCAAGCAATGCAACACACCTTATAGCAGTCAGGCCACCAGCCAATGTCAGAGGAGAGGACACAGGGACAGGATGCCTGCGGCGCATGCACAGACTGGAACCCAGAAGCTGTAACATCCCGGCGGTTCTGAAGGTTGGACATCAGCGCATGCGTGAAAAATTTAAAGAGAAAGAGAACTGCAACCCACCCAGCAGGAAAATCCCTTCTAAGGCAACGTGAAGGTAAAAAAAAATAAAAATCACAGACATACTTAAAGACAGAACACCGCCAATAATGATCAATGGGATTGCATGTAAACAAAAGCTTGCTTAGCAGCCATAACATTTAGGCAGTTTATTATCCTAAAATAAACCGTTGTACCCCCAATATGATAGATTTACTAGTCAACTAGGGGGGCCTTAAAGAGGCTGAACCAGGGTGGAACATGGTAGGGAGTTCTTGATATGATGATGATGTGTATTCTCTGTCTTATAGACTAGTTAACGTGGCCTTTGACTGTTCATGACTATTTCAATTTTAAAATTAACATTCAGTTCAATCAACCAATCATATTCAGATTAAATAAGTAAACAGGGAATTCATTTTCATGCTTGGATAAGTGAATATTGCGTGAAGATTCTCTCCCTCACTGTCACATTGCCATGATGGACAAGATGAGAGTTTGGCCTTTACATTCACCACTGGTTGGGAGCAATGCCAGTCTTCATCATGAAATGATAAAATTGTCCACAAAAATAATTGTGCAAAATGTTTAATTTTTTTGCCTTTTTTTTTACAGAAACCATAATTTTGTGGAAAATACAAATGCAGAATATTTTTTCAAATACAAATTGAAATGTAATGACAGCATTTTCTGATCAGCCTCTGGTCAGATAATGATACAGTAGGGTGGCCTAGATTGAATAGGTAAGGGGCTTTGCTCCTCATAGGGTGAATCGGAGCTGGGCTGGGAGCTGGAAGCAGGAATCAGGGGTGTGTTGCATCGGGGTGATGTTTGAGCATAGGAAGTTGACTGGTCAGGGAGATTGTGACAGGCTGGAGGCTGTGGGGGAACAAGAACAGGATAAGGTGGTGGTGGAGATGAGGGCTGGGGGTTATCAGATTGATAGTTGAATGGATAAACATAGTGCCGGTGGGGCTGGCGGGGAAGGCTGTCTGATGACAGATAAGAAGTAATGAGATGAAGCATATCATGTCTCATGGCTACAACTCTGTCTTCAGATACTTTTTCTAAAAGTGGAACCAATGAAACTGCAAAGTGGTACATTGGGCTTTGTTCTGACTGCCTATCCTCCATGAATGTGTTAAGAGCCCCTAGTAGCTGGTCGTCTCCTCCGTGACTGTGACCCCGGATTGAGGGACGACAAGAAACCAGTGGTCTGGGTATTCCTGACGAATATAATGTTAAAGGAGCAGCCACTTTGGCCTCTGCCCCCTGCATTGCCTCAACTATTGTCGCAGAGTTGGTGCCATCAGGCCCCACAGGGCTCAATGGATACTGCTGGCTGCTTTCACTTTCATCTGAGTCATGTGATGGGTCTTGCTCTTCTTCAGCAAAGCTGCTTTCCATTCTAAAAAATAAATGTGTATCATAGTAAAAAGAAATAGGGAGCCTTTTTTACGTGATAAACACAATGGGGGGTATTTATCAAAACTGGAGCAGATTTGCACTGCAGCCAATCAGCTTCTCTCATTTTCAAATCTTACCTGAGCAAACTGAAGAGAGATGCTGATTGGTTGCTATGGGCAACTGCTCCAGATTCTGTTTGCCCCAGTTTTGATAAATACACTTCATACCAACACTTCAGCTAGTGGAAGTATTGGTATGGCACGTACCTGCTGGCTCTGAGGCCAATCCTCCGATCCCTTTTTTGCTGCTGAAGTTCTCTTCTGTAATTTTCTTTCTTGCTATGCCAACCTGTCTTTAGCAGTTGCACTAAAATAAAAAAGTGTTCAGTATGCTTATGTTTTCTTTGTAGGCTTCTGGCTAGTGGACATTCATAGGCATTCAGAATTCAGATTGGGCAAATCAGCAGTCTGCTACATTGTTCAATCAACATGCACAACCTTGTTTAAAAACCAATGGAAATGGTCACGCCAGTTCCCACAGAAGCAGGATGGGGAGAGACTGCTGACCTTTTCTGCCCATGCACCAATTACCTTGTCATAAATCTGGAGAAGTGAGCTCTTGAGTGATTTGGCGATGCAGAATCCCCTGGGGCGTGAGGTCTAAGCACTAGTCGATCTTCTCTAGAGCTCCTCTTGGTGAAGATGGATTTCGCTGTGTGTGGGTGCCAAGCCACGACCCCCGGGTTCTCCCTGCGGCAGGCATGCAGACAAGCAGTGCGAGAGGATATTGGCACAAGGCAGGGTACAGGCGTGCAAAGGTGAAGAGAAGCTCCAGGAGACAGGCAAAAGCTCAGGGCAGGCGGCAGAAGAGCGAATCTGAGGGACAAAGCCAGGGTCAGTACGCAGAATGTCTATCCAAGGAAACAGGTAGCAGGACAAGAGCAAAGACACGGGTGAGTGCTCAGGCAATGGGAGCTGAACTGAGCATGGGTTAAATACATAGAAAATTGGGAGGGTGGGCATGAAATGGTCAAGGAGCAAGGCATTTTAATCAGCAGGCAAGACAGGCGGCGTGTCCATAGTTGCTAGCTCTGTGCAGGAAGAGAACACCTGGTTGTTGAAGCAAAGTAGAAAAGAAGAAAGAACGCATCACAAGCGTGTGGAACCACAACTGATCAGTGACATACAGCAACTGGTTAGGGTACTGTTTGGTACTTTTTGTCACCAGCAGGACAAACTTCCTGGTAACAATTGTCTGTTCTACTTCTGTAAATTGTTTTCTGCCTTTACTTTTATATTTTCTGTGCCAAAATAAAATAGCTGTTACACTTTTTACTTTCTTTACCGAAATTAAAGGAGAACTATGGGGTTAAGGCTTTTCCCCATAGTTCTCCTTAGGGTAACGGAAGAACACAAACTAGCGTCCTCCCGCCACCCTAGGCTCAGTATACCGCGAGCTACTGCTAGACGCCGCAGCTGAAGCGGATCCCGACAATTGTGCCGGGATCCGCCCAGCTGCGTGACTGACAGCTGGCTCTGCCTATCTAGAGGCAGAGCCAGCTATACCCGCCCCCTACCCCGTCCGTTCCACCAGTCAGCGCTGGCGGATTGGAGCGGGGAATCCAGCCTCTCCCCTGTCACGGCAGAGAGCCGTGACAGGATCGAGAGGTGAGCGAACGCCGGTATGTGTTCGCTCACCTCCCGATCTACAGAGCCGACCTGTGACAGTCTCATTGTCACAGGTCAACTAGAACTATGAGGTGAGTGAAAAGCACTCACCTCATAGTTCTCCTTTAAATAACTGTTGTTACAGCTTATTTCCTCTTATTTTTTTGTGCTGGTAATTCAATAATTCTGTATCATCGGACAATGTTACGTAACAGAAAGCAAGGTATTCAAACATCTTTCTTTCGCCACGTAGAGGAGGAGAGGGTGAGTGTTGCACTTCCTGTGCTAAGGTGACTATGCTGCTCCACCACAGATACAAAAGGTGTATATTTATAAAGCAGCTAATCTCTCATTCACTGCAGCTGAATCTTCCTGGTACATGTATTTGGCAGTGATTAATTCACTTGTTGAGTGCTTGCTTTATAAGGAAGGCTGCTGTAGCAGCTGATAAGCTACAATGGATTTGATTACGTTTACATGTGTAGCTTTAGGCATAAAGACAGAAAGGTCACACAGCAGTGGATTGAAATAGGATACATGGGAACATTTTCTGAAAGGGAAATTCCACCTTTTGCAAAAAATAAATGCATACTTCATAAAAGAAAAAATGTCTATTTATATATATTTTTTATATATTGCAATCATGATCAGTAGATCTGCGATCTGACCTTGTTTCATACAAACAGACAAAAAGCTGGCGGCACATCGGGTTCCGCTGGATTAGTTTATTGAAGTTTGCACCACATCACTGGTGACCCTCTCTTGACAGGGGGCGGACCTTGGGTGGGACACCAGAGATGTGGTACAAGCTTCAATAAATGAAACCAGCCGAATGCGGTCATCTTTCGCCTCTTTTATATGGGCTCATATTGGAGTGAGGATTCACTCCCAGCGGCAAGCACCGGGCTCATTCCTTCCCTGAGCCGTGGAGGAGCAGTGCTTCTTTTGTGTGTTCTGACCATGTTGCATGTTACATACTAAATATGGGTAACATGAAACCTAGTCAGAAAGGTAAACTAAGCCTTTTACTTTTTTTCTAATGTGGCCTAGAAAAATACATAGATGTTTCTCATACTGTACCTGGAAAGGTAGTGAAAACAGCTGTCAGCTGTTATGTGAGAAAACCGAATGGGGGGTGTGATATTTTAGTTTTGTCTACTGAACTCGGGGGTACGACTTTGAGGCATTTTCAAATCACATTGTTTTGCAGGTGTTCTTACAAGATGGTCCCCTGGTTGTGAATCTTAGGAAGGCTTTGGTTCCAGGTAAGAAAGCTGTCTATGTTGATCCAACCTGAACTGGTCATTGTCTCTCTCTAATGTGCTCCTCTACTCTTCTACACACAACACACGGCACAAAAGATGAATGCCCTAAGGTCACAGTAGGAGCCAAAGTTGTAACGTGCTGGTGTAAAAGGATGCTTGCATCATTTTATCACAGCAGACAAATATCAAGTATGTCAACAGCACGCCAGGATTCTGAGCCTGATAAAGGGGACCCTCTGAGGCCCCGAAAGCGCTTGCAATTGAAATGGCAAATTTCATTAAAATGGACTTTTGCTGATCACTTTAATTGGCGTGCTGCTGACATCCTTAATATCCGTACATTGTTCACGGCGCCATCCGTGGTCACTACGAGCACCCACCTGTATACACAGGATATTCATGGATCCGCTAAGGAGTGCAGCAGGATACAACCAATTATTTTATCACAACACACGCACAAACACAGTGCATTGGTGTGCAGAGGCTGTTTGCCTTGTCTACGTTGGGCAATGCTACCCAACGCGGCTGGTGTGAACAAACCCCTAACGTAAATGATCTTACCATTGTGTGTTTCTGCGCTTCACTGCTCCTGTCTTTCACTGCAGTTTCAACAGTCTGGTAAGGCAAACTCCCTAGGTGGCTAACTGATCTTATATCAGCAACTAGAGGCAGAATCTACAGATCTGGAACAAAGCCATTCAATATGGTACAAAATGTAAAATCTACGTCAATATATACTTTCAGGAAGAATACAAAGTGCATAAGCATTAAAATTGGCTAGTCTCCCTTCAAAACAAAAAAGAGAGGAAATTACAGACTAAGGATGGGCTCGGGCATGTTCGCAGCTCCACGTGCCGAGCCCGCCAGGAAGCTGACAGCGCGCCAATCACAGGCACTGAGACATTTCCTGATCTCTGCAGCTGCGGACCGGGAAAATGTCTCAGTACCTGTGATTGGTGCTGCGCGATATTCAGCTTGCTGGCGGACTCGGCACGTGGAGCTGCGAACACGCCCGAGCCCATCCTTATTACAGACGCATTCGTTTACAGCTGGCTTTCCCCTGTGCCTTTGGGGTTTCTTTGCCTCCATGCCATTGGTTTAGGCCCATCTATTCACTAGCCAGGCTTACGGTCCTGTGTATTGGACAAAAGGTTTGCTCTAAAGCTGGGCATACACTTGGCCGAGTCTTGCTGACTTGGTCGAAATTCAACCACCTAGTGGCCCCGTCGTCAACAAAAGTAGATTTCTCAAACAACTTTTTTTTAAAGGAACCAGAACAAAACTTTTTGGCCAAACAGTGTCTGCAGCCAAGGTACTCTGACAATGGCACACCCACTGCTGACAGAATACAGCAGCCCAGCAGGGGGATTCCCCCATCCACGCTAAAACACAGTGCATGGCCAGCTTTAGATGTCTACCAGAATTCTTCTGATATAACGGCCAGATCAAAGGCCACAGGCTTAGAAAAAAAGGGAACCCAAAAATGATATTTTGCTGCCTCCCACCTACCCAAAACCTTTACAAAAACATTTGATGGGCTACACAAACCATCTTTTGTGGCTTTCTTGGAGAAGTAGGGGCTGGTCTTTCTTTTATCCACCTGTGATCTTGTGATGGAATCTGTGATGAAAACACAATACACAAGTCATGCATGGGCTGGCAGACATTTGGTCTTACGTATTAATGCAGTCCATTCATAATTGCTACGTGGGGAATTCTGGAGAAGTGTTGTTTGGTTTAGAGCACCTTCCATACAACATAATTCATCCTATTCAAGCGATATTTGGTTTATGGAGTTGATAATCATTCTTACACAGATTTAACAATAATCAGCAGAAATGATTTACTAGGGATGCACCGATACCAGTTCTTCAGTAAGTACCGTTACTGGTACTTCCGCTAGCACGGAGCCAGTTTCCCTGGCAATCAGGAAGCCAGGCGGAATGTCATTACCTGCCGCCCAGCTTCTAGATTGCCCGGGAAGCTGGCTCCATGCTGTTTGGCTGGCTAAATGTTGATTGGCCGAGAAGCCAGCTGCCCAGCCAATCAGCATCGAGCCGGCATCCCGGTCATTATACAGAGCCCAAGAGCTTACACAAAATTGTACTGAGACAAAGCCTTAAAAAAAGAAGTTTTATCTTCGAAACGCGTTGCCGCCTTACCTCCACATACAGCGGTCCTGTACCGCGGATGCTCCTCACTCCTTCATTCCACTAATTTTCCCTCCGCTGCCTGTCCCTTGCTCCTCCTGTCTCCTGCTGCATTTCTCTACCGCCCCTCCAGTGGTGAACACTGCTGCACCATCAGTGTAGTGCCGCCTCCTCCTCTCCACACCAGTGGCAGGCACACTCACTGGGCTCCGATCCCAGGCAATCAGCATCAACCCCCGCTGCCCGGCTTCCTGATTGGCCGGGAAGCCGGCTCCATGCTGTTTGGCCGGCTCAATGCTGATTGGTCGGGAAGCCAGCTTCCTGTCCAATCAACATTGAGCCAACCAAACAGCATGGAGCCGGTTTCCTGGCCAATCAGGAAGCCAGGCGGCGAGTAATTACCTGCTGCCCGGCTTCCTGATTGGCCGGGAATCCAGCCCCATGTTCCCTCGCGGCACTGCCAGAGGAAATCTCCCTCTGACCGGAAGTTCTGGTATCGGGGAAGGTATTGGAGCATTTGGGCAGGTACTCGTACTCGCCCAAATACTCGGTATTGGCACCGATACTAGTATTAGTATATCCCTACTATTCACTACGGGATCCCTACGATCCCATATTTCTAGACAAAGGTGATTTAATTACCCTTTGAATTCCCAGAAGACGTTAACGAGTCGTCATCACTGGAATTGCTGCCCGTTTTCCGGTTCTCGGTTTCAGGTTGTCTCTCCAGCATTGGTGTGGATGTCGGATCTTCTGTGTCCTCTGTCACCAGCACTGGGTCAGAGACGTCTGTGGGATCATCTGCCTTATTATGATCAAGCTGCTGCTGTGAGTCTTGTAATTGACTTTCGCTTAATGTGCTTGCTTCACTTGCTCCTCCATTGGGATTTTTGGAAACAATGTTCTTTCTCCTGTATTTTCTCTGTTTTGTCTGCGTCTCTGGTTTAGTGGAAGAATATTTTCTTGGCCTTTTTATCCTGATAACATCCTTCAAGGCTCTTTCTGGTCCTTTCCTGTGACTCTGGACTCTCTTCCTGCCAAAAGATTTAATTGATGTTGTATTTCTGTCATCCTCATCCACAATAAACGGATCCTCTTCTGTGATTTGTGTGTCCTCAGCAGGGTCTACAGGCTGTGCTGTGTATTCTTCTGTCACGACACTCAGGGTGGCTGAACTATCTCCATTATTCTTATTATTGCATTCTGTGACAACACTTGTTTTGGACCTTTGTATCTGAGAAGGAACTGAGAAGTCAAAATCTTGCAGGTTTATCTGGACATGATGGGTGTTGAGATATTTTAGGACAGCAGTTCTTGATCGAAGCTTGGTTCCTTGAGGGCTAAGAGGAGAGAAATGAGAAGGACTTATACTTTAATGTAAGTATGTTGGAGATGCTTGACCTCAAAGGGCAGTATACTCCATATATTCTGGGAATGTCCTAAGATAAGGCCCTTTTGGATTTATATAACGACGCTGCTCCAAAAAATAGTTGATCAGACTATACAAGATGACCCTGTACATTTGCTTTTAGGCCTCCCCATACCACACTTCCCGAAACCCCCCCGTCCCATGTAGAATTGGTGCGAAGGATCCATGAAATTCACAATATGGAATATCTAACGGCCCGAATGCATAATAATATCCATGAATTCAATCAGGTGTGGTCCCCGTGGCAATCACTTGAAAATACCAGTGGGAATACCCTGCTCTTAGACGAATTATCATCTCCCGTGAATCAGAGATAAGAAGCATTTCTTTTCTTTCCCTTTTTATTATATTATTGTATTAAAGGAGAACTATGGGGTCAGTGTTTTTCCCCATAGTTCTCCTTAGGGTAACGGGAGGACACAAACTAGCGTCCTCCCGTTACCCTAAGCTCAGTATACCGCGAGCTACAGCTCGCGGTATACTGAGACGCCGCAGCCGGAGCGGATCCCGACATCGATGTCGAGATCCGCCCAGCTGCGTGAGTGACAGCTGGCTCTGCCTATCTAGAGGCAGAGCCAGCTGTACCCGCCCCCTCCCCCGTCCGTTCCGCCAGTCAGCGCTGGCAGATCGGAGCGGGGAGAGGGGAATCCAGCCCCTCCCCTGTCACGGCAGAGAGCCGTGACAGGATCGAGAGGTGAGCGAACCCGGTATGTGTTCGCTCACCTCCCGATCTACTGAGCCGACCTGTGACAGTCTCATTGTCACAGGTCGGCTAGAACTATGAGGTGAGTGAAAAGCACTCACCTCATAGTTCTCCTTTAACCAGTTAGGTATATGTTTCATGACGATTTAATTGCTTTCCAACTATTGTTATAGTTGACTTATACTTTTGCATACACACTAAAACTTGAATAAAAACTTAAATCAGAATGTAAGTCTAAACTACGAATGACGGATATATTGTTTCCCAAAGCACACAACCAATTACCATGGTTATAGTCAAATGCTCGTTTAGATCTTGGGTACCAAGAAAAAGGACTTTTATTCACCTGATTCCCAATCCCTTAAGGTTACAAGATCTGCATCCACAGCCTCTTCCCCCCTGCTCTCCAGTGGTCAGAGACCAGCTGACCTGATCAAATACAATGCAGGGCCCATAGCCCCGCATTGTAAGGCCCCGTTCACATTGAGCGGTTCGCAAATCGCGCGTTTGCCGCGCGATTTGCATTTTGCGCGACTTCGCGCAAATGCTTCCATTGAGCAAGCTTGAATCGCGGCTAAATCAGATCCAAAAAGGGTCCTGCTGTAGCGACACACGACCCGCGACAGCAGAACCCTTTGCCCCATTGAGAAGCATTGGAGAGCGATATTGAGGGACTTACCGCGCGATAAATCGCTCAATGTGAACGGGGCCTAAGTGAGGCTGCTGAGGAACAGTCAACAAGCTGGGGTGTGGGGGAGATAAGGCAAGGGCTGACTGCCGGGGGAGCAGGAATCAAGCAAGTAAAAATGCTTTACCCAGGTACCCTAGACCTAAACGGACATTTAACCCTTGCAGTGCAGGGGCAGCCCCCCTACATGTGGAGTTTTGTGGTTTCCCTATAGATAGGTTTCAAAAGAGAAATAAAGTCAAACTTTTTTGGCCCTTAGGAGTACATTTGCTAATGTATTCTTGTACCTCAAAGTCAGCAGATAGCGGGCTAATGTTCTGCTCTGACTCGTGAACTGTCCCTCTGCATCCTCACATCTAATGCAGGTCTACAGGGCCAGGCATTAGATGTAATGATGTCACTGGCCTCTGACCACTGGAGCCAAGAGAGGAAGAGACTGCAGGTGCCGGTTTTGCAGCCAATGGGAGCAGGTATCAAGTGAGTAAAACCGATTTACTTCAGTCCCCTGGAAATAAACAAGCAATTAACCCTTGCAGTGCAGGTGTAGCCTGTCTAGAAGGGGAGGTTTGTTTGTTTGCCTGCATATACGCTTAAAAAAAATCACCAAAGGCATTTGTAACAAATCAGCAAAGTTAAATGGTTTTAAATGCCCAATGGTCATATAAATTAACCCTTGCTGTGGTGCTTCCCCAACGCGGCAAGGGTTAACTGCTTGTCTTGGTCCAGGGGCCGAATTACAGAAGATACACTCACCTGAATCTCGACCCTGTGGCAGTCGGTGCTCACCCCTCTCCCCCCCTCCACTCTGAATGTGGTATATCCCTCGGCATCCTCACGTTTAATGCAACTCAATGGACTGCATTAGACATGATGACCTAGGCAAGGCTTACACTGCCGGAGCCCGGGGAAGAAGAGGCTGCGTCGACCAGTCTAGCAACCCAACGGGATAAAGTGAATATATTTCCTTTATTTGCGCCCCTAGACCAAACGAGCAGTTAACCCTTGCTGTGCAGGGGCAGCCCCACTGTAAGGGTTAACTTTTAAAATCCTGGATTTCCCCTTTAATAACTGCTATAAAAATGGGCTTTGCTAATGTGGAAAAGCAGAATCCTGATCCACAGCTACATGGCTGACATGAGAAGGAATGTCTCAGGGTCTATAGCTTATACAGTATGTGAGCAATGTACGGGTCACCACCTACCTTAAAAATACCACATCAACCCTCCCCGCCGTTTTCCCAGTTTTTCTGCATTTAGTGATCTTCGTCCAGCCCTCAGGATGTGTTGCCGGGATACTGGAATTTGCATCTTTTGAGGGCTCATCTTTCTGCGATTCGTTGTTGTCGCACAGTTGTTGGGGAATATCATGGGATTCCGTTATGTCCGCGGCTTCTTCATCAACCGTTTCACTACAAGGAAAAAAAAATATGAACGGACACGCTTTATTTAAGAATATTAAAGAAGAACTATGGGGTCAGGGCTTTTCCCCATAGTTCTCCTTTGGGTAACAGGAGGACACAAACTAGCGTCCTCCCGTCACCCAAAGCTCAGTATGTAGCGGGCTACAGCTCGCGGTATACTGAGACGCCGCAGCCGGAACCGATCCCAACATCGATGTCAAGATCCGCCCAGCTGCGTGAGTGACAGCTGGCTCTGCCTATCTAGAGGCAGAGCCAGCTGTACCCGCCCCCTCCCCCAGTCAGCGCTGGCGGATCGGAGCGGGGAGGGGGGGAATCCAGCCCCTCCCCTGTCACGGCAGAGAGCCGTGACAGGATCGAGAGGTGAGCGAACGCGGGTATGTTCGCTCACCTCCCGATCTACTGAGCCGACCTGTGACAGTCTCATTGCCTCAGGTCGGCTAGAACTATGAGGTGAGTGAAAAGCACGCACCTCATAGTTCTCCTTTAATAGGAGCCCCTTCACATGATATAACGTATCTTTTCGGTTTATCTGTCCCGAAACGTCTTAAATGGAAAAAAACCCTCCTATGTTTTTGATGTCAGTGACAGGGGTCATCTTTGCCACTATTCTGATCTTCAGTTGCCATGGTGCTGCACATAGGACCAGGTATGACACCAGCCATTTGAGGGCTTGACAGGGGCGTCCGCCATGAGTGGTGTCACGCTGTGCGGCTGCCATGTGTCACCAGCTGGGATGACGTCACGCACGCGTGTGATGTCGTTGGGTGCACGCATGACGTCATTATACACACGCACAATGACGTCACATGCACTTAACTGCTGTCGGCCATCTTGGTGATGAATGCTGGCAAAGAGAGGAGGGGACGTTCACCTGGTGGGATAAGGTATGCTGACGGTTCCCCTCTCGCGTCACTGTCGTGCTCTCTGTCCATGACCGAGTACCTGACTTTTCAGAGGGGGTGACACCAAATTGACTGTCAGTCATTTTGGTGTCACCCGGTGTGTGGGAGCCCACACCCTCCTACATGTAAGGCCATATATAAACAAACAAATTAGGATAACTGTCACACTGGGAGACTAATTCTTAATTATTACTGAGCATTCTTATAACACTGATTACACTCATCACTAAACTAACTACATAAAGGGAATAGGAGGAGGGAGGGGTTAAACTGTAAAAGCAAGACTTTTCAACAATGTTTGCTAACGTCATTATCTGGCTCTTGTTTACCTGTCCGGCACGGGGGCCGCCATGATGCATTCCCGCCCCGGACCCGCAGTCACGTGACACAGGTGAGACAAAAGAGGCCTGGCGGCGCGTGCTCAGTGTGTGGATTCCCTCCGCGCATGCGCCAATCTGTGCTGTCATCGGTGGAGGGGCGAGGCTTGGCATGGTAATGAGCGCAGGACTGTTGTGGCGACCGGAGGAGACGGAGCACCGGCCGGTGAAGTCAGTGTGATACCGGAGACATGAGGGCCGTTCCTACCTGGGTGGACAAAGTCCATGACAGGGACAAGGTGGAACAATGGTAAGGAGGCCTGCAGAGCGTGCATAGCGACCGGGAGCTAGGGCCCAACTGTGCATAGCAACCGGGAGCTAGGGACCAGAGGGTGCATAGCAACCAGGAGCTGGGATGCCCAGTGTGCATAGCAACCGGGAGCTGGATGCCTCCGTGTGCATAGTAACCAGGATGTCGGGCCTCAGTGGGCATAGTAACCAGCATGTCGGCTCCCGGTGTGCATAGTAACCAGGGGCTGGGGGCCCCAGTGTGCAAACCAACTAGGAGCCCCAGTGTGCACAGTGACCAGGAGCTGGGGGCCCCAGTGTGCATAGCGACCAGGAGCTAGAAGCCACTGTGTGCAAAACAAACAGGATTTTGGGGCCCCGTTCTGCATAGCAGTCAGCAGTCAGGGGCCCCAGTGTGGGTAGCAGTCAGGGGCCCCAGTGTGGATAGCAGGCAGGTGTTAGGGTCAGTAGTTTGCCAGGTTAAAGTTACTAAATTACTTCAGAAGTAGTTAGTATACAAACATTGACTGCTTTGGACTAAAACCTATTTGTGTCATTGTGTGATATTGAGTCAGCTGTGTTCTGCCTGTACTAAATTTGCTTATCCATGTTTAACAATGATGACCACCGCTATATTAATAACTATACATCTTTTATATCTCTCCAGTATTTATGACTTGGCATTCAAGCCTGATGGCACCCAACTGATAGTGGCCGCAGGAAATAAAGTTCTGGTAGGTGATGATGATGATTTCACATATAATATATATATATATATA
>NW_017306456.1:1041872-1082413 GCF_000935625.1 Nanorana parkeri
ATCTGATTTTAACATTGCCATTGGGAAGGTTGGTTACCTGTAATTATCATTATGTCACATCTGGGGAGCTGCAGGGGAGACTCAAAGTCATGTAGTAGTCTGTGCTTATACAGGAAGCAGGATGGGACATACATGTTCACAGATAGGCGTCATTCACATGGACATGCACAGCCAAAGTCACATAGTAGCCTATGATACATGTAGAAAGTGCTTTCCTGTTCCAGCAGGACTGAAGCGTCTTCCCCTCTGGTACACTGAACACAGGGAGTCACTCGCTCGGTACTTCCCCCATTCAGAGAACACGTTGTATTGTTTTTTAATGTGCATAAGGTGTTTTCTGATTGGATGAGGATAGAACATGATGTAATCAGCTCCTCCTTTCCACCTCATCCAGTCACTGAACGCCTTGTATACATCAAAAAAAAGAATACAATGAGGGGAACTTATCAAATCTGGATCAGTTGCCCGGGGCAACCAATCAGCTTCTCTCTTCAGTTTGTTCTGTTAAGATTTGAAAATGAAAGAGAGAAGCTGATTGGTTTTCATGCACCAATGGCTGCTCCAGATTTTGTCTTCCCCAGTTCTGATAAATTTCCCTCCAGTGTGTTTTGTGAATGGAGGGGGTGCCAAACGAGTGACTCCCTGTGTTCAGTGTCTTAGAGGGAAGTCGCTTCAGTCTCCCTTGAACAGGAAAGCACTTCTACTTCCATGTCCATGTGAATGATACCTAATTGTGAACATTTTTCTCCCATCCTGCTTCCTGTATAAGCACAGACTACTACATGGCTTTGAGTCTACCCTGCAGCTGTGAACCTTTATGCACCTTTATACTTCTGTACAACTGTCTGAGTTCAATCAAAAGAGATGGAAAAAAAATGAAATTATACGTTGAATTTCTGTATTTTTAAAAACATTTTTGCTACGGGTACGTATGACACGTATTAGAATTTAGACCGTCACCTCCAACATCAGATCATGTATATAATGCTGACAACATTGGATGGATCTGCGGGTAATATAAGATATTTTCTGACGTATTTTCAGGTCTACGACACATCGGATGGAACCTTACTTCAGCCACTAAAGGGCCATAAGGATATGGTATATTGTGTGGCGTATGCCAAAGACGGTAAATATCAATATGATAATTTTATAGCCATTTATAATTTGCTTGACATGGCCTCACTGTATGTGGGAACAGAGCCGCCGTCTGTGCTTAGCTTCCAAGATGGAGTACAATAATACGTACCAGTACATTCAGTGCCGGCATGTATAAGCTATGCAAAATGCCCATTGCTAAAATCTGTGCCCACACTGCACTGCTCCCAGCATTTGGCATGATGGGATGCACAGTAGAAGCGCAAGTACAGTTGGCATTTGCAGTTTGGGGGAGTAGAGCGCATGACCTCAGTATATGTGCACTGCTCGTCCCTACAGACCAGATTTGAGGGGAAAGGAGCCTGCCTGGGGAGCGCACAAATACAAGTCTTTTCTTTTATAGCACATAAAAAGGTGTGTGTTATTTATTGGCATATTAATAAGTGCAGATGGTGTATTACTGTAGGTTCGATGCAGGCTTTATAATAACCAGGAGAGGTTAGTGACACTTTAAAGCGGACCTTTACACTCAAAAATCAGATTGTAAAAAATACATCCCTCTATGTATGATGATTAATAATAACATAGACATGTCAGGTGATTGTGAAGTACTTGCAGAGCATTCACTTCCTGCTTTGAAAGGGCAAATGACTTCAGTTTGGCAAAGCAATGCGCACTGGGATTGCCTTGTCATCAGCAGAGCATCGCTGGGAAATCTCATCTGTAATCTCATGAGATCTCATGGAAAGGCATTTTCCTCCCCTGAGATGATGTGCATGGTCACATGTCCTAGTCACATGTGCCAGAAATCCAGGAAGTAAAAGGAGAGCTAGTAATCTGCCCTTAGTAAACATGGCCACCGTGAGTAAACTGGGGAAAAAAGAGAAATAAGGAATGCAAAGAATACAAAGCCGGCAATTATCTAGAAGTATGTGTCTGTAGATTGTCATTACTAAACATTTCTAAAGGTGTGTTTGCTGTTATTTTTAAGATATGGGTAAAGGTTCCGCTTTGATATATATCTCACAGCTTTCACTTTACGGACCTATAATAAAAGTTGACACGCTGTTAATAAAGGTTAGAGAGAGAGAGCTTAAAAACATACTGTTCGATGTAATAATGGGAATCATGCAATGGCCAGCACCCAGTCATGTGACCTGTGCCAAAGAATTGGTTATGTGATCTTTTCTGATATTGGGGATCAAGAGGCACAGACATAGTCACACAACTGAGGCAGAGCTGCTGATTGGGGGGCTTAACATGAAACTGCCTCCTACAGTCAGCCCTTCAAAATTAGTAGAGATCATGTGACCAAACATTTTTTTTTTAGCAGTTAGATTGGTAATGTTTGTTTGGGGACACAATTACATTAAATTATGTGTAACTTTAATGGCAGTCTCCAGTTAGGTTTTTAAAATATCTATCTATCTATCTATCTATCTATCTATCTATCTATCTATCTATCTATTCATATTGTTTTTTTTCTTACTTTTTCTTTGTGATTTGTAGGTAAGAGGTTTGCCTCCGGATCTGCTGATAAAAGCGTCATTATATGGACCTCCAAGCTGGAAGGCATTCTGAAATATACGTGAGTGCTCCTAACCGGCAGGCATATATGAAGCTTGCCTTCTACTCTGCTGTCTTTCTTCATTACAGGAATACAGACATCAGTGATGTGCGCTAATCTATAGTATCCAATCAAAGATCAACTTTGTGTCACTGGACCAGTCGGCACTGTTTTGTTGTTTTCAGTGCTCATGTGTATTGACGTTTGCATTTCACAGTGATGATATTTATTACAGATGTATGTACTGTTGTAATACTGTAGCGATTATCATATCTTCTTTTAGTGGATCTTTGGTTCTTCAGCTTTGTATACCAGGCTGTGATTACCTATTATCAGTATTGCATGCTAATCTATAAATTACCCTGTTTTCTCAAACAAAGGTTTTGGAGGAAAGTAAATTCCTGGACGATAGTTGTCCATTCCAGATGTTTCCAACACAACAAACCAGAGCCGTAGTTAGCTCTTTTTTGCGCCCGAGGCGAGAACAAAGAAATGTGCCCCCCGCCAACAGGCGCGTGACTTCACCCAATGCTGCACACGCGTGGCGTCATGTGATGTCATGCACTCTGCCTCCAGGATGTGTTTTTAGCGCTTCACTTCTCCTCTGATCCACGCTGCCTCTGGCCATACGGGGGGGGGGGGGCAGTGGAGAGCAGCAGGGATCCGAGAAGAAGTCCCACTGCCCCCCCTTCCCCACTCACCTGCGCCCGAGGCGAGTGCCTCTGTTGCCTCGCCCTTGCTAGGGCCCTACAAAAATCCTAAGCCCTGATTTTTGTTTAACCATGGCGGTCAGTTTATGAGGACCCCTTTGTTGTGGCAAATAAAAATAATATCTGGACTGACTTATAGGGCATGGTGCTCTCTTCCTTTTTAACCTAAATGGAACTAGCACACGGCCTGGGAGGCAGAGATTAGCTGCTTCTACTTGAGGTTTCTGATACAGGTATTGCTTAGTCCTTTCAGTCATTTGTAGTTACTTTGTAACTCTTTTTCAATTGTTAGGCACAACGACTCCATCCAGTGCGTCTCCTACAACCCTGTTACCCACCAGCTGGCCTCCTGCTCCTCTAGTGACTTTGGTGAGTTCTTTGTTCTCAGTCTCCTAATCGCTGTGATTCTCTGTTAGGAGCAGTCTCTTCATTTTGTCTTCTACCTGCAGGGTTGTGGTCTCCCGAACAGAAATCTGTCTCTAAACACAAAGTGAGCAGTAAAATCACCTGCTGCAGGTAAGTCTTTTTTTTCCCCTGCCCATCCAAGAGTCTGTATTGTGTTTTGGTGTTTGTAAGCTCAGTGTGAATACCTGTCACCGGTGTTGTACAGACATACCAATCAGGGCAGACAATAATGTGTATGCTAAAGTAAGGTTGGCCAACTTGCAGAGCTTCACGTTTTGAGGAAGCACAAGTCCCCACAAGCTTACTTTTAAATGTTCATACCTAGGGGAATGCAGTGGGCTGCTTTTAGGAGGAGTTATGCAATAATAAATGAATGTAATAACTGAAATCCAATGAATGAAAGTGGTGGACCAGGGACAGTTAGGCTGGGGAGGAAAGGGCTGCTGGATGTCCTCCAGCACGGAAACGAGCTGGAGCTTCTAATGCACATTGTGAAAAGCTCTCAGCATGCAGTGAAATCGGAGGAAGCAATTTCAGTCCAGAAGAGGAGCCGATACAACTGTGTAAGACTGAAGGGAAGGCCGACGTTCAGCTTATATCCTTGTAAAGGAAATTCTGATTGGCTGCCTTGGCAACACAGGGAGTTCTTGCATACGTGAGGTTTTTAACCCCTATTTGCTGTTTTCACAATGAGGCCATTGACACACATTCCTAACACACACTGAGCACTATTTAGTCTGCACCCATACACAAACACAAGCATATATATGAGTGAGAAGCAACAGTTCTTCCTCTAAATGTCTTATTCTGTTACTAGCTGGACAAATGACGGTCAGTATCTTGCACTGGGGATGTTTAATGGTGTAGTGAGCATCAGGAACAAGAACGGAGAGGAGAAGGTGAAGATTGAACGTCCTGGAGGAGCCCTGTCCCCTGTGTGGTCTATATGCTGGAACCCTTCCAAGTGAGTTTTCCCAATCAAAATAATCTGTGCATTATGACTTTCTGAATCAGTCCTTCTACTGCTGAGAAACTACAAGTGCCAGTACGACTTCCTTTTTTGGGCTGCTAGCTCTGTTGGTCCTGGTTGTGACAATGCTTTCTTTACAGGCTCTTTCCACTTAATAGTGATATCATAGACATGGACAGATGCTAATACTGTAAATCAAACACTGATGTCTGTTTATTTTTGGTGAAATATCCTATTTGAAGACTTGGCGTAAGTCTAGAAATTGTCATTAAACATACTTGAGAAATCTAGCAAGTAAAGAGAGATGGTAATAGCCATGGCAGGTGGACATACAGTAGCTGTGCACAGAGGAGGTCTGGTATCAGCCTCTTACAGCCCTTGGAGAGGAAGAAGCAGTGCAAGTAGCTGATCAGTTCATTTGCTATTAAGAAGTATACCAATAGAAATACATTACAGAGTGACGGAGAGATGTGCTTATCCATGTGCTGCTTCTCCTTCACTATCCAGGTAGAAAAGGGGGTCCATGACAGCCTGGGCTCAGAGGTAGTGGGTGGAATGATGGTGGCCATCATTCAGCCCAGAAGACTGAGGGCACCTTGTGGTAGAAATGAAGCACTGCAGGGGACAGCTCTGGATGGAAGGTGGTTTGATTTTCTTTTCTTAAATCTTTTAAATTCTTTTTTTTCGGGGGGGGGGGGGTGTTTTAAACAGTCTTAAACACCTCAAATTAACCTCTAACCCATATAAAGAGACTTCCTTAAACTATTATTTTATATAACTTGTTTTACAAACAGTGAATAAGTGCTGACGTTCACATTGTCTTTCCTTCTTTTTATGCCAGGGATGAGCACAATGACATCCTGGCTGTGGCAGACTGGGGCCAGAAGCTCTCTTTTTATCAGCTCAGCGGAAAACAGGTACTGCTGGGAAATCATTTATTATTCCTAGTACACTGGGCTTATAACCGTTCTTCAGTTTATTGCGAACAGTAGAGGTGTCTTGTAATTAGATCATAGTATACATTGCAACATATATGGGGGATGCTTTCAGTCTGGTGCATTTCAATTTCAGAATGGAACTAAACACTAAAACCTTCTTGGAACAGAAGGTATTCACTTGTCTCACTCAATCACATGTCCTATAAATAAGATTTTTCCTTATTTCTGGACAGTGGGTGGAGCCATGCAAATTCCCCTTTGACGTCCCATTAGCCAGTTGCACATCCAGAACTGTATACAGATACAGCCTAATATAAATCCATTTATTCCAAACTGCTTGTAGCTGTTTCAGGCTTTTCAGTGCAGTGTATAGAAACCATGGCTTCTATAGAGTAGGAATAGTGTGTGTGTGTGTGTGTGTGTGTGTGTGTGTTTTGTGTGGTCATGGTTTGGTGCAGATACAGGCGATGCCAATTTAAAATGTTTGTGTGTGTGTATATATTTTTCTTACCACAGGTTGGAAAGGACAGACCTCTGGGGTTTGATCCCTGCTGTGTCAGCTACTTTTCCAAAGGAGAATATATCATTCTGAGCGGATCTGACAAGCAGGTGTCTCTGTTTACTAAAGACGGGGTACGCCTCGGCCCTATCGGGGAGCAGAGTTCCTGGGTGTGGACCTGCAGAGTCAAACCCGACTCCAATTATGTGGTAAGACAGTGTGACACAAGGCATGATCAAGACCTTAAGTTAAATTATTTTGTGTTTTCTTCTTCTCCTTTTAGGGAATGAACAGAAAACGATAATTTGCTTCTATCAACGTAGTTCTCT
Source organism: Nanorana parkeri (assembly GCF_000935625.1). Lineage (NCBI taxonomy): Eukaryota > Metazoa > Chordata > Amphibia > Anura > Dicroglossidae > Nanorana > Nanorana parkeri. The sequence goes on from NW_017306456.1 coordinate 1,048,389, forward strand.
TATACTTTTACATGAAGCCATTTGTGTCCCAGTGACTCATATATATGTGTTATCCTTCAGGTGATTGGCTGCCAGGATGGGACCCTTGCCTTTTACCAGCTCATCTTCAGCACTGTGCACGGCCTTTATAAGGACCGATATGCCTTCAGGGATTGTATGACTGATGTTATAGTGCAGCACCTCATCACCGAGCAGAAAGGTGAGCGACACACAATCAGTTTGAGTATAGCCACATCTGCTGAAGTACAGTATAAAGCCTGAAGGGTTGGACAAGATGGCATAAGAGAGTGTGGGGGCAGACTTGGAGTTTTTACCCTAGTAAGTCAGACTCGGAGGTTACACTGCAAAATGTGAACTTGCACCCCAGGCAGTAAGCCAGACTTGGAGCTCACATCCCCAGGCAGTAACTCATACTTGGAGCTCACATCCTCAGACAGTAAGCCAGACGTGGAGCTCACATCCTCAGACAGTAAGCCAGACGTGGAACTCGCATCCCCAAACAGTAAGCCAGACTTGGATTTTTCACCGCAGACTTAGAGCTTACCCTCAAGACAGTAAGCCAGACTTGGCGCTCACATCCCCAGACGGTAAGCCAGACTTGGAGCTTACACCTTAGAAAGTAAATCAGACTTGGAGATTACACAGGGCTTCTTCTCATCCCTCCTGTCTGCTGAGCATAACAGCTGTAGAATAAACGGAAGGAAAACATTAGCAGCAGGAAAGCACACCATTTTAATGAATTTGTTGTTTTGTCCTACATGTGCAAAGCATGGCTTCACTTTTAAATAAATAAAATTACTTTTTAAATTGCTGTTACCATCGGTGAATAATCAGCAGTAATTAAAAATGGCAGCACACATTGGACTCAGTATTTTGCTGTAATATTAATCTGGACGCTGTTGGAGTTGGGAATAATGGGACGCATTATTTTATCTCATTACTAAGCTGCTGCATGTCCACGTGCCCTTTTATTGGTAACAGATCATTGGACCAGGAAAGCAGCTGTAATTTTGAATATATAAAATAATTATCTTTCCTCCTGGCTTCAGTGAGAATTAAGTGTCGGGAGCTGGTGAAGAAGATTGCAATCTATAAGAACAGACTGGCCATTCAGATGCCGGAGAAGATCCTCATCTACGAGTTGTATTCTGAGGATGCTGCTGACATGCATTATCGTGTCAAGGAGAAGATCATTAAGAAGTTTGAATGCAATTTGTTGGTGGTGTGTTCACTGCATGTCATCTTGTGCCAGGTGAGGAGACGCAATCTACCACAACCTTGCCCAACTATTACCTGCTATTTATTATGGGTATTTACACAGCGCCCACAATTCACACAGCAGTCCCTGTCCTCAAAGAACTTACAATCTAAGCTCCCTATTACACATGTATACATACATGCACACACATACTAGGGCCAGTTTAGACAGGAGCCAATTATCCTACCAGCATGTCTTGGAAGTGTAGGAGGAAACCTGAGTACCCAGAGGAAACCCACAAAAGCACAGGGACAATATGCAAACTCCATGCAGATAGTGTCCTGGCCAGAATTCAAACCAACCATTTTCTCTTGTTCCTCTATTACTCTCTTCTTTCAGCACCCCTTTTTAGATCTGTAATTGCACTGTCCATTAAAGGAGAATTATGGGGTTAGGGCTTTTCCCCATAGTTCTCCTAAGGGTAACGGGAGGACACAAACTAGCGTCCTCCCGTCACCCAAAGCTCAGTATACAGGGAGCTACAGCTTGCGGTATACTGAAATGCCGCAGCTGAAACGGATCCCGACAATTATGTCTGGATCCGCCCAGCTGCGTGACAGCTGGCTCTGCCTATCCGCACAGCTGGCTCTGCCTATCTAGAGGCAGAGCCAGCTGTACCCGCCCCCTCCTCCGTCCGTTCCGCCAGTCAGCGCTGGAGGATCGGAGCGGGGAGGGGGGAATCCAGTCCCTCCCCTGTCACGGCTCTCTGCAGTGACAGGATTGAGAAGTGAGCGAGCGTCGGTATGTGCTCGCTCAGTTCCCGATCTACTGAGCCGACCTGTGTTTCATTGTCACAGGTCGGCTAGAGCTATGAGGATGAGTGAAAATCACTCGCCTCATAGTTCTCCTTTTTTAAGTATGCTTGTCTCAATACAAGAGTCATGCGTATTCTTACTTGAATCTTTGGTGAGGTTTGTGTATTTCTCCAGATCTGTGCAGTAATTCAGTATCATGAAAGTTTCCCCTGCACGTTGCCTTGTTTTTTGTAATAAAGACCGGTCACTGCTGCTCTCTCTCCTTGTGCAGGGTGATTGGTCTTGTTTCCTCCTCTATTGTAGCTTTCTATGGGCAGCCTGTAGTGGGTGGGGCCTGCTGGGCCCCTCTCACAGCCCCTTGTACAGGCTATTTACAGCAGAATGATATCACTATGACTTGAAATGTAAAAATATTCGGGTTTGCAAAGTCATTTGGTGAACACAAAGTGGATTTATATAATTTTTTGCTCTTAAGGTAACTGTTTAAATAAATGATTTTGTGCCCAGGGTTGTCCTTTCACTATATTACAAGTTTGCAAATAACCAAAAGGCTGAACTTTGATGAATTTATCGTCTTTACGTGGCCTCTCTGCAGACCCTTTAAAATCTTAGGGCGTTGTGTCATTCATAGTTAGAAGTAATAATGTCAAAGGACAGAGCGTGATTATAATTAAGAAACCTAGGGTTATACTCTTGTCTATAGGCAGCAGTTTAACCCTAGGTTGCTGTTTTATCATCAAGTTGTGTCCTTCAATGGACAATTTTTTTTTACAAATATATAACTATAACCTTTTACAATCCTATTTTTTGTCCCCTCACAGGAGAAGCGGCTGCAGTGTCTGTCTTTCAAAGGTGTCAAGGAACGAGAATGGATGATGGAGTCTCTTATCCGCTACATCAAGGTTATTGGGGGGCCCCCTGGCAGAGAAGGCCTGTTAGTGGGTCTGAAGAATGGACAGGTAATACCACTGAAACAACACTGAACATCAAAGGCATTTGTGACAGCAGACTGAAGTTCAGCAGCTATAAAATATCCACAAAAAATTGTGAAATTATGGACTTTTATCCAACATGAAATTGACATTTAAATGTCAATTTTATTCTGTTGGATGTCTTAGCAGTAATAAGGATAGTGTGTTGGCATTTGCTGAGCTTTCCTTCTGAAAATGCTGGATGATTGGATATCACGCTGGCCCATTGGCTGTAAAGCTGAACTAAGGAATAAGCAAATATTGTCCTCATACAGAAGTCATGTGTATTCTTCTTGAATCTCGGTGAGCTTTGTGCATTTCCTCCAGATCTGTGCAGTAATCCCAGTGTGAGGAGCTTCCTGTAATAAAGACTGCTCACTACTGCTCTCTCTCCTTGTGCAGAGTGACTGGTCTTGTCTCCGCCCCCTCCTGTAATAAAGACCGGTCACTGCTGCGCTCTCTCCTTGTGCAGAGTGACTGGTCTTGTCTCTGCCCCCTCCTGTAATAAAGATCGATCACTGCTGCTCTCTTTCCTTTTGCAGAGTGACTGGTCTTGTCTCTGCCCCCTCCTGTAGTTTTCTGCAGGCAGCCTGTAGTGGGTGGGACCTGCTGGGCCCCTCCTACAGCTCTGTTCACTGCATAGGCTATGTACAGCACAGTGATGATGACACTGTTACTCTTACGATGTAATATCTGCATTTGAAAAGGATATAAACCAGCACACAAAGCTGGTTTATATCCTTTGGGGCAATTGAGGCATTAATTTGAATGAAAATGTCTGTGCCCAGAGTTGAACTTTAATGCTTTCTAGGTCACTGACCTGAAATAATGGGACAGATCAATAGGTCTCAGTTATTGCTGTGTACATGTTCCAAGGTCAGTGTCTTGGAAAGAAGGGAAATCATAGACAGCTAGAAAACAACCATTTCTACAAAGAGGTGGCAAACACCCCCACCCCCCTTCCTGAAAAGGATTGCTGAATTGCCTTCTATAATTGCTGCTTATAAAAGTATGTGGCTCATTAACCTATGCTATAAACAACCTTTTCATTATGTGTCAGTTACCTAAATGACCACTTGATGGCGCAGTGTGACCTTTTATATGTTCTGTTGCCACTGTAGATTATTTTAAAGAAATATGGCTCAGCCTGACGCAGTGTATTTTACAAGCTTGCTTTTCAACCTGTTTCCATAGCACAGGTTTATATACGTGCTAATATTTCCTGGTATAGAGCCCCCGTCCATGTGCCCTTTACTAAGCTCTCCTCAACAGCTTCTAATTGATCCCCTGGTCTGCTTCATCTCCATTGTTGTCAGATCAGAGGTAGAAATATTTCGGGTCACCCAGGACGACGGTGAACCACACACAATGAACCATGTAACAGCCACTTTGCTGATAGACGTAGAGCACAAACTTCATTTACCTTATCCTACTTTCCCGTTTTGTTTTTCATCAGATCCTGAAGATTTTTGTGGACAACCTCTTCGCCATCACTCTTCTCAAGCAGGCCACATCCGTGCGGTGTCTGGACATGAGCGCTACCCGTAACAAGCTGGCCGTAGTGGATGAAAACAACACGTGCCTCGTGTATGACATCACAACAAAAGATCTCTTATTCCAGGTCAGGAGGGCCCTTGTATCTCCTTAAATCCTTAAGATGAAGAGGGGCATTATGTGGCAATGGTCCTTTTTTTATTTTGTCATGGCATTGTATAGCGGAGTGTCTCTCTCAGCCTTGAAAGAGAGGAACAGCGGAAAAGAGATTTTATGACAAAGCAGAATTTACTTTGCACTAAGGTCATCATCGTTAAAGGTAAACTCCAGCCTTACTGTTGTACAGACTCCTCTCCTGTACTGAAAATCTGATTTCACTGCACACAGTGAGCTTCTCACAATGTGCAATAAAACCCACAGCAAGTCAGATAGACCCGGCCCCATGTTCTGGCTGGAGAACATCCAGCATCATCTATCGCATCCCTTCCCAGCCTAACTGTCCCTGGCCTGCCACTTTTTTGGATTTAAGCACTTTCAATGCTGGAGGCTAAGCATCATGTGTGGACATTAGCTATGTGATCTGCATGCAGATGCAACCTGCCTAGGTACACTTACTCCCCCCGAACACCCTTTTTATAAAGTGACAACATTCTGTCCCTGTTTTCCAGTTGTGCTCCTGCGTCGTCACCCTATCACATGGGCTTTCAATGGGGTCTACAAGTGGCAGTTTCAACACACATTATACAGGCATGATCCACTGTTGTCACCATCAGGAAACCCACCCTGAGAATTGCCATGCAGCCATCGCTGGAGTGCATGTAGACAGGAAGTGGCTTGGAATAGGCTGCAGGAGAATGGTAGCACTAAGATGGAACAAAGGATGAAAACAGGGTTAAGACCATGATTTTATTTTTCAAAATGGCAACGCAGGTAGGACTTCAAAGGAACCCAAAGGTCTTCATCAGACCTGGAAGCAGGCAATTGATGCACACCGCAAGATGTAACAAGAACACATGATGTCGCAAAATCTTACCACACTCCCTATATATAGAAACAGGAATCAAGAACATCGCACCACAAATACATTAAATATGAAAGTTCTTTTTTAATAAAAAGCATAAAATGAAGCGCTGCATGACAACATGCCCAGGGTGAAGTTTTACTTCCTTTCTCATGGCCTGCATTAAGGGGCACCCTCTTAATCCATGCAGGCAAGGGGCACTCTGAGCTGGTAAATGACAGTGTCCTTGCTGCTGAGCAGCGGCATCCAGGTCGAGGAGCTGGAAACCTGAGCTGATCATTTAGTGATGTAACTCTCCTTAACCACTCGGCTGTGCCCCAGTACAGCTCACTAAGGCCCCATGCAGGCGGACCTCTTGCGTTAAACACAGAAGAAGGTATCTGGGAAGTATAAACAATGTGTATGCTTCCAAGATCACTTTGATGTTCCTGCATTTAGCCAAGTCTACACACCTTTACTTGGGTTTAAGTGCGTTTAGCCATGTAAAACGGTCCTGGGATGCACAAAATTCATGTTTGTGTAAACACAACTACATCGAATGCACCTAGATGCTGCTGGATGGCTAGATGTGCATTCAGCCATAGCAAAGCATTACATGTTTTCAGGTGCATTTAGAAATTGGCTTCATATGCACCTGGACTCATGTATTTTAATTCCAATACGCATGGGGCCTAAAAAGGACTCCGTTGCTATTTGCGATGTCTTCATCTCATTCAGCCATTTTCTTGTAGGAGCCTAACGCCAACAGCGTAGCCTGGAACACGCAGTGCGAGGACATGCTCTGCTTCTCAGGAGGAGGATACCTGAATATCAAAGCCAACAACTTCCCCGTTCATCAGCAGAAACTGCAGGGCTTTGTCGTAGGCTACAACGGATCCAAGATCTTCTGCCTGCACGTCTACTCCATGTCTTCTGTAGATGTGCCACAGGTATGTAAGAGGCTTTCAGTTGCCTCGGTTTCCTTTATGCAAGGCATATGCTGTGTCTATATATTGCTTTTTTATAGGGCATAGTAAATCTCATGGAAGCATGGAATAAAAATGCCCTTTAGGCTCTCATTTCATTACACATTACAGAAACAGGTGTAAAACATACAAATACACTTTAACCCAGTAATAACTCGGGGCCCCCAGTGACAAAGTGAAACTAAATCAGAGAGGTGCCCAGGGGTAGCCTCATCTTCTGAATGGCCTTAAATGTAAGACAAAAAATTGGCATTGTGGCCCTATGGCTTTGAGAACATTTCCTGGACAGCTTTAGTAGTTTGCTGATTTCACTTTTTGTCTGCAGTTAATAATGAAATCAATGGAGGTCAACTTACTTGATATAGGGGTTCCTCAAGTGCACCCCCTAACATCACCAAGGGTGCAACACATAATATTCAGTGAATGTAATGCTACAGAAAGCTTCCAGAAACTGCAGACTTGCAAGAAGAGATGGTCAGAGACTACAGGCATGCTATAGGAGATGGTCAGAGACAGCAGGCATGCTATAGGAGATGGTCAGAGGCAGCAGGCATGCTATAGGAGATGGTCAGAGACAGCAGGCATGCTATCGGAGAAGGTCAGAGACAGCAGGGGCTGCACAACAAATGGCAAAGAGCATGTGACCCCCGGACTGCAGGTTGGGCACCAGGACATAAAATGGTGGAATTATTGAGGGGAATTTATCAAAACTGGAGCAAACTAAATCTGGAGCAGCTGTGCATGACAACCAATCAGCTTCTCTCTTTCATTTTCAAATCTTAAATGAACAAACTGAAGAGAGAAGCTAATTGGTTGCAATGGGCAACTGCAATAGAGTCTTTTACTGCTCCAGTTTTTATAAATTCCCCTCATTGTGTTTTATATACAAGTATAGCAGTATAAACAGGCAGGGCAATGTTTTTTTTACAGTCTTTCTTTCCTCCCATTGATGGGGTCTAGTGTAGTCACTGATAACCAATCGTATTCTTCTCGCTGTCTTCTCCTGACCCCCCCTTTCTCCCTTTACAGTCTGCTCCAATGTATCAGTACCTGGAGAGGAAGATGTTCCGAGAAGCTTACCATATTGCTTGCCTTGGGGTCACTGACCTGGACTGGAAGGAGCTGGCCATGGAGGCGTTAGAGGGGTTGGATTTTGAGACGGCTAAAAAGGTGACAATGTGCTTCCTGTTTTCACAGGACGATGTGCTGCTTTACCTTAGTTTGATCTGTCTGTTTACTGTCCATTCCCCAGTGAAGGGTCCCAACACTTCCTGTCATTGACGGGGTCATCCTGTCTGGGGCTGGGGAGTAAAACTGCTGACATCAGCTCACACCGACAGCCAATTACTGCTGGCACATTGCAGAGTTATTAAAACTTAATGATACACAGAAAGAAACATGAAAATGGTAACATAGAGCTTTATATATTTTTACCAGACTTAAAAGAAAATCAGTCATGAGATAAATATGTAGGTTACCATTGCGGAGCTGAAATCAAAGGGTTTTTTTCTCATATGCTGCCATCAGGTTACTGATACGGTTGACAGACCCCTCTAAAAAAAAAAAAAAAATAGTTATTGAATGAGCACGGATCTCCAGGAGTAAAACAATCCCGTTTTTTTTGTACCATTGCTGAGCTCTTTTTGAAAATGCTACTGCCTGTTTATCATTGACTTTTTATAGTTAGAGTCGCTGACCTAGAACATGCACTCGGACATCATACTGAGGTAAGAAGATCAGGGGCCAGGTAACTAGTATTCTGGATAAAGTGAACCTTGCAGTAAAATGCAAGGCCTGCTTTCACTGCCTGTGCCACCTCCCCCTTCACATATCGCCTACTATTAGGTGTAAAATGTACATGTGAAGAAAAAAGGATTCATACTTGCCTCACCCCCATCTTCCACCCATGACACTCGGTTCTCTGCACTGAAATGCTGCTAGGGAGACTGGTCAACCACCTATTGGTACAACTAATGCTATTAATTTGTAATATGGTGCAACATGCTTGTGTATAGACCACAGAGTACTTCAATTCAGGACAGACCTTCCTTGTAGGCCACAAAAAGCATATTGAATATGTGAAACATATCATTGTTGAATTGATATGTTTATCAGTACAATGAACGTTTGCTGCACTTTGAAAAACCAAATTGGTCTTGGAAACCAGAAAATTTAACGTAAGTATAATAAGGACTGACTGCATTTGGGTTTTCTCCTTTGGGCGCTGTACAGCGATATCCTATTACATTTGTTTAATCTTCTCCTTTCCTTATGGCAGGCCTTTACTCGAGTGCGAGACCTTCGCTACCTGGAGCTCATCAACAGCATTGAGGTATCTAGCTATATGTGTTCTACTGCTCATGATGTAGCTATTTATACATATAATACACATTTTCCATATGCTGTACATATGCATTATATATATATACACTGAGGTGGCCAGATTATTATGATCACCCCATTAGTACTTCGTTGGGCCGCCTCGTGACTCCACGAGATGATGAAAGGTGATGCGAGGAATCTGACACTGCACTGTTGCCCTTCTGTTGTCTTGTACCAGTCTTGCCACTCTCCGTTCTGCCCTAACATTGACTAGTCGCTGACGGCCACAATTCGCACGTTCACACCCAGATTTTCGGCTGACAGTCCGGTCTTTAAACACTTTAACAATGAGCTGCTCTTGAACATTTAACGAGTTCTTCTGTTTTGCTGATACTCGCTCCATGTCTCCGAGCGCCAACAATCATCCCGCGTTCAAAGGCTGTTAGATCGCGTTGTTTCCCCGTATCTTCAGAAACAAATCACTTCTACTGTCGTGGTAAACAACCTGCTTCCCTATTTTTATATATCAACAATAGGTGAGCCCCTCCATGGCTCATTTTCACTTATGGACAAAAGGAAAGGTAACCCATTTATTGTCTTTCACAGGCTCCCTTGTAATGTTTACAGGATCTGTTGTGCTTTTCAGCATTGCCTATTCTCTAGCAGGCGAGGTTATTGTTCTGGGATACAACGCAAAGCTATTCTTTGGATGCAACAGAAATGTATGCCAAGAGCAGACCTAAGTTTTATCCTGGGGAAACAAGAAATTTAATTTTATAAATGTTCAAGGAAAATACAAAGAATGGAGTTGTAAAAGAAAGACTCATTTAAATATTGCAGAAGTTCTACTTCAAGATCCATATTACTACTGTGTCTTGTAGTGACATAGGGGTCGGCAGGAGAAACTACTGAGCCTTGCGGGGAACACAGGAGTTTGACACTCCCAGAAGTGTCTGTTTGAGAAGACATCTCCGCAAAGGATTTCTCTACAACAGAATTACATTTAATGGCTCGAGAAGTACGAGATGTCTCCGTATATACTTCATTATTTTACAGGAAGGCATAGTGATAAGAGTTGCTTTAAAGGAGAACTATGGGGACAGGGCTTTTCCCCATAGTTCTCCTAAGGGTAACGGGAGGACACAACCTAGCATCCTCCCGTCACCCTAAGCTCAGTGAGACGCCGCAGCCAGAACGGATCCCGACAATTATGCCTGGATCCACCCAGCTGCCTGAGTGACAGCTGACTCTGCCTATCTAGAGGCAGAGCCAGCTGTACCCGCCCCCGTCCGTTCTGCCAGTCAGCGCTGGAGGATCGGACAGGGGAGGGGGAAATACAGCCCCTCCCCTGTCACGGCTCTCTGCCGGCACAGGATCGAGAAGTGAGCGAGCGCCGGTATGTGTTCGCTCACTTCCCGATCTACTGAGCCGACCTGTGACAGTTTCATTGTCGCAGGTCGGCTCAGATTATGAGACCTGAGTGAAAAATCACTCGCCTCATAATTCTCCTTTTAAAACAGTCTTCCAAATCAGGGTTTTTCCCAGATTTGACTTTCTGGAAGTAGAAGAAAGGTTTGGGGCACTGGACCTCTTAAAGCATTAAGTGTTCTCAGGTCCTAAGCAGTGTAGACTCTCCTAGGGCCGGTCTCCCAGGAGTGGTGGCCGAAGATCAGTTCTTTGCCCGGGTAAGGACTGGGTGCACAAGGGGGAAAGCGCTAAAAGCATAATGTACATAGTTCAGATTCAGTTTTATTCAGACAAAAACAAAACATCCAGCAATTTTTAGTGGTCCTCTTCATCAGAACTTGATGCTGTTAGTTAAAGCCCTAACCAGCATCTAGAGCGATCACCAGACTAATTACCCCTCAGGATCCATCCATTTATAGTCCAGTACAAACTTTGTTCAACGATACGCTGATGAACCCCCCGAAATGTATCGGCTTTTTATGACATAAGAATCTGAATAAGATTGAATCTGAATGTTATTTTCCCTGTTTTGTTGCTTTCCTGCTTGCACACCCTTTCCCATATCTGACAAGGCAACTTAAATTATATAGATATACTGATATACTGTGGCTGTGTGATCCAAGTGTGAATGCATTTCAGTGTTTGTTGTTCTCTGATTAGTAAATGAATCAGAGTTCACAGTCCTGGTTCTCCTCTATTGTGTCTCTACAATAGTGTTGACATACCCTTAATATGGCGGGGTCATGGCGGCATCAGGAATGGGAGAGGCCAGAACTGCAGCACACATTTTATCCTTTTCCTTCCTTGGCCTGTTTTGCTGGCAGCTTGTCTGGGTGACATAATTTGTGTTATGGATTTATATTTCCTGTAATGTGAAAAGTGTTCAATTTCCGCACTGCTGCCATCTTCATCAGACATTCAAAATGAAACTCGGTCAGCTTTTTCTTGGCAGGCTTCAGTTTTTAGGGTGAAGTTCTTACCTGAAGTTCACACTAACCAGCTGAACATCTCGCTGAAGATCGGCCGCTAGTTACTTAGCAGTTTCCTTTTAAAATGACATTATCTTCTGGTTTTTGTCTGTTTGAAATAGCAACTTTCACTGAATTCCGGCAATACTTTGTGAAAAAACATCTAAAATAGTTGCTGTGGTGTTTAAAAACACAAGAGGAGAACTCTGCTGCTCCCTGTATCTAACTCTCCTCTCCTGAAATACTCTGCTCTCCTGGAGGACTCTGCTCCTTCCTCTATAACTCTCCTCTCCTGATATACTCTGCTCTGCTGGAGGACTCTGCTCCTTCCTCTAACTCTCCTCTCCTGAAATACTCTGCTCTCCTGGAGGACTCTGCTCCATCCTCTATAACTCTCCTCTCCTGAAATACTCTGCTCTGCTGGAGGACTCTGCTCCTTCCTCTATAACTCTTCTCTCCTGAAATACTCTGCTCTGCTGGAGGACTCTGCTCCTTCCTCTATAACTCTGCTCTGCTGGAGCACTCTGCTCCTTCCTCTATAACTCTCCTCCCCTGAAATACTCTGCTCTGCTGGAGGACTCTGCTCCTTCCTCTATAACTCTGCTCTGCTGGAGGACTCTGCTCCTTCCTCTATAGGTCTCCTCCCCTGAAATACTCTGCATGGCTGGAGGACTCTGCTTCTTCTGTTAGCTAACGCTCCTTTCCTAATATACACTGTATTGGGGGATGATTCTGCCTATTCTTTTTTCACCCCTCTGTATACCATAACGCTGACCCATCACATGAAGCTCTGTCTTTGCAACATAATATTACCAGGGACATCAGTTCCCCTCCTGAAATATTGTGTAGTCTCGTGAGCAATCTTGAACACTGTCCGGCTTGTTCTTTTTATCGCTCTTATTTACATAGTGACAAAATACCGTACAGAGCTATGTAAACCATTTTAATTGAGCACAGCTTCTGCGGAACAGAAGGTTTTCTTTCTTGTTTTTGACAGCATTTGTTTTCTGTTCGTAGCTTTTCTTAATGGGAATGTTGGACCATTTGTGAGGTCAGGTACTGATGTTGGAGGAGAAGGCCGGGCTCGCAGTCTCCCATCTAATTCATCCCAAAGGTGTTCTATGGGGTTGAGGTCAGGACTCTGTGCAGGCCAGTCACGTTCCTCCACCCCAAACTCCCACCATCCATGTCTTTATGGACCTTGCTTTGTGCACTGGTGCGCAGTCATGTTGGGAACATCTCGCTGAAGATCGGCCGCTAAACTCCTCCCACAAAGTTGGGAGCATGAAATTGTCCAAAATGTCCCACACACACACCATAATCCCCCCTCCACCAAACTTTACACTTGGCACAATGCAGTCGGGCAAGTACCGTTCTCCTGGCAACCGCTGAACCCAGACACGTCCATCGGATTGCCAGACAGAGAAGCGTGATTGGTCACTCCAGAGAGCACGTCTCCACTTCTCTAGAGTCCAGTGGCAGCGTGCTTTACACCACGGCATCCCACGCTTTGCATTGCACTTGGTGATGTAAGGTTTGGATGCAGCTGCTCGGCCATGGAAACCCATTCCATGAAGCCCTCTACGCACTGTTGTTGTGCCAATCTGAAGGCCACACGAAGTTTGGAGGTCTGTAGCTATTGACTCTGCAGACAGTTGGCGACTTCTGCGCACTGTGCGCTTCAGCATGCGCTGACCCCGCTCTGTCATGTTACTTGGCCTACCACTTCCTGGCTGAGTTGCTGTTGTTCCCAGTTGCTTCCACTTTGTTATAATCCCAGTAACAGGTGACCGTGGAATATTTAGTAGCAAGGAAATTTCACGGAAATTACACCTGAATCCAATGACTTGGAGAGGGGTCCCAATACTTTTTGAGAAATGTTGGTGCAGTATAAAGAGTAACCTCTAGGTGTCACCAGTGGATATAGCAGGACCAAAAGACCATGCAATAGAAGGGGGGGGGGTGTATTTATAAATCTTCTTATTATGGTTTTACAGTTTTCTATTCATATAGAGTATTGGAGTATATCAGTTCACACCTGACACTATCTGCATGCAGTTTGTATGTGTATAATGCAAATACACGCTGCTAGGTTAATTGGCTTACAGCCAGATTGTGTGATGAGACGTCACCAACTGCTAACTTCTGTGCGTATAGAGAACGCGTATCCACACATGATTACAAGCTGGCAGAGGAGTTTAAAATCTAATGTCCAAACTATGATCACACACATAACGTATGTGCATGATCTTCGTTTGGACATTAGATTGTAAGCCCCTCTGCAACTTGTAATCATGTGTGGTTATTCTAATTGCTGTTCTTCCAGAGAGCACATGATGTAAAGGAGTAAAATACATGTTTGCTATGCCTCGTGTCCTACTCTCTGTACACCGCCAGCCAGGAGAAGTTAATAACTGATGCAGATAGAATGTTGAGTACAGCAAGAAAATCGGCAGATTTACGGGCCGGTTAGCCGGAGCGTTTATTGAACCCTCGCTGGTTTCTGTCAGCGCCCGGCTCTCACTGCACCTGACTTCACAATGTTCCTTTCATTTGTCTGTCCTCTGGAGACGCGGTCGCTGGATGTAGGCTCGGATACACCTGCTGTTTACATACTCTACGCCTGCAGTCACCACAGTCCCAGCATTGTGCTAAATGAGGGTCAGATGTTAGCTTGTAAAGGACAACTCGAGGCAAATAAAAAAATATTACCATTGAGTTCACTTATGTATTGCTTCAACAGTCATTATGTTTTTGATCAATAAAGCATGAAACTAGGGCTGCAACAACTAATCGACATAATCGATTATAATCGATTATTGAAAAAGTTGTCAACCTCTTTTTGTACCGTGCTGCCACGAGTGAGGGGAAAGTTTAAATTGGGCTTGCGGAGAAAGTGGCTTCTCTTTATGCTGGTCTGTTGGAGGGGCTGGTGCACTAAAGCTGGCCGCACCGGGGCCAATTTAGTAATGCAATTGTGCGCTACAATTACATGCAATTAATTGCTACACATACAGTTGCATGATAGTTTTTTTCCTTCCTTCCTTTCCCACCACTTTTAATGAAAACATCATTAAAGTAGATCTACACCCAACCACTATAGTGTGATACAAGATGTAGGTCTCATTCACACAGGGGCGTGTTGCCCTGTACATAGGGTTGCCACCTTTTCTTCAAGTGAAACCCGAACACTCTAGCGCCGCGCTCGGCAAATTTTTTTAGGTGGAGAATATAAAGGAGAGAGTAATGTCTTCAGGTGGCCTGGTAGTTTGTGCGGGCTGTGCGACTCTCGGGTGGGCTGTGCGACTCTCTGGTGGGCTGTGCGACTCTCTGGTGGGCTGTGCGACTCTCGGGTGGGCTGTGCGACACTCGGGTGGGCTGTGCGACACTGGGGTGGGCTGTGCGACACTGGGGTGGGCTGTGCGACACTGGGGTGGGCTGTGCGACACTGGGGTGGGCTGTGCGACACTGGGGTGGGCTGTGCGACACTGGGGTGGGCTGTGCGACACTGGGGTGGGCTGTGCGACACTGGGGTGGGCTGTGCGACACTGGGGTGGGCTGTGCGACAGGCTGTGCGACACTCGGGTGGACTGTGCGAGCCTTGGGTGGGCTGTGCGACCATGGGGTCCGCAGGCAGGCAGCACGGTATCAGGGAGCCTTCTGTAAATCTTCGTTCCCCCTGCAGCTCATCTATTTTCTGTGTCCCCGCCTCTTTATGCCTTCCCTTCAGCTGCACAGGGATCTATAGCCCGGCCGCTCTTCTAACTCTGGTGATCTATGACATAGAGAAGAATGTCTCCTAGTTCTTCTCTGTCATAGATCACCAGAGTTAGAAGAGAAGAGGAGCGATCACATGTGCGGCTGCCAAGGTCCTAGTCAAGTGCGATCTCGAGCAGCCACATCTGCCTGAAACCCGACTCTTTCTCTGTGCTGCAGGCACAGGCTGCCCCGAGCTCAGAGGAAGACCCGGGTTTCAGGCCGATGCGGCTGCTCGAGATCGCACTTGACAAAAACCTCGGCAGCCGCACCTGTCAGCAAATTTAAAGTGCCGGTGTCGCCACTAAGTGTCTTGTGTACGGGTGCCCGCTGGCTGGGCACCCGTACATAACACACCAAAACCGGACGGGTGGCAACCCTAGCTGTAAAGCATGAAGGTTTTTTTAATGTGCCCAGAGCTGTGAGAAGAAGCATGAGAGCAGCTCATGTAAGTTTATGGAGGAGGCTGTGCACCCGTACCTGCAGCTCTGCGTTTTGACAGCCACACACAGATGGTGCATGGACCTGGATCTATCATGTATCAGTGTCATACACTGTGTGAAGCTGTCTCTATAGACTTACATGAGCTTCCTGCATCCAAAAAACGGCCCTTCATGCTATACGGGGCAACACACCCTGTGTGAATGAAGCCTTACCATGTTAATGTAATTTTCCATCTTTTTCAAGCTGCAGCTTTCATTTAAATAATGCCTGGTGATCCTGCCATGAAGGTCCTTGTCCGGGTACTTCCTGTTATGGGGTGACAATACTCTGCCTCTGTTTCCTAATTGCTCTCCTGCATTGTCACTCTGCTGATATGCATTTTGCAGGCATGGTCCATTGTTGTCACCATCAGGAATCCCACCCCGGAGAAATGCCATGCAACCATCACTGAAGTGCATATAGACAGGAAGTGGCTGCACGAGCTTTAACAAAGGGTGAAAAAAGGAGAAAACAATGATTTGTAAAAAAAATTTAAAACGGCAGTTTATTAACCTTCCTGGCGGTAATCCCGAGTGTGGCTCGGGGTTAATTTTCATTACCAAAAGCGGTAACCCCGAGCCACACTCGGGATTACCCAGCGCGTTACTTACCTTGTCCACGATCCCTGCTGTGTCCTCCTGTCAATGCTGGCATCTGTCTTCCGTCCCTTATGAGCATCCGCGTCACCAGGGGGCGGAGCCAACGGGAAATTTAGACGTAAAATAATAGAAAAAAGAAAAAAAAAACCTGAAATAATCAGACCGCCAGGGAGGTTAATGCTCAAAGAAGAAAAAGATCCAGCCGCACTGTATGACGCTGAATGTAAATCTCTACAACTGCGTCTGAGGGGGCAGACCTTGGACGGGACTCAGTGATGTTGCACGATATCCAATAAACGATGACATACAGTGTGCAGCTGGATCTTTTTATGCTTTGAGTGCTTGTGAATTCAGAGCGGGGGCACACTCCTATCGGTGAGCACCTGGCTCCATTCCCCTGTTAAGTCATGGAGGAGCCACCGCTCTTCTTTGTCTCTTTTGTACTTTTGGAAAGAAGTTTATTATGCACAGTGCTTTAGCAAACTATCATTCATATAAGGTTTTCAAGTGCTTTTAGGTCTTTTCTTTTGCTATACCAAGGACTATTAAATAATGTAAAGCGGGGGAGCAATAAAGCATTTATCCATATTGGGGTCCAATTTTTAGGAAAGCACATTACATATCTGATATAAATTCTATTATATCTCCCAGGAACGGAAAAAGCGTGGAGATGCCAACGACGACCTGTTCCTGGCAGATGTCTACGCCTATCAGAGCAAGTTCCATGAGGCATCCAAACTCTACAAGAAGGGCGGGCAAGAAAACCGAGCGCTGGATATGTACACAGACCTGCGCATGTTTGAGTATGCCAAGGTATTGCTCATCTTATAGGAAGTATAGCCTGACAATGCTGTTACTTGCAGTATCATGGAAAGGTGGTGGTGGTGGTGTAGTTTGGTGGGGGTTCCCATTTAGCCATATAGTGTAGGTGTGCATTGATGTACCCAGTAGACATTGACGGATATTTCTTCCCCAGGACTTCTTGGCATCTGGAGACCCGAAAGAGACCAAGAATCTGATCACCAAACAGGCGGACTGGGCTCGAAACATCCGGGAACCAAAAGCAGCAGCTGAAATGTACCTTTCGGCCGGGGAGAACATGAAGGCCATTGAGCTGAGTGGGGACCACGGCTGGGTAGAAATGTGAGTTCACTTCTTGCATATGTCATGCTTACCAACATTTCAGTTCTTGTCCCCTAAGGACAAAGTTAACCTTACCCTCAGTCTGCCTCAGGTCCACTCAGTGACTGGGTGGTCCTGCCCAAACTCTGCCTACTTACTGGGTGGCCTACGAAACCCACTTATTGTGTGGGGACCACCGACTTGCGCTCCACCGTGCATGCACAGTCATTTAAATACAAGAAGACACTGTCATTTTAAATAGGCAAAGAGGCAGTGTCACTTATAAAAAAAAAAAAAAGTTAAGCTTTAGATACACTTTGGTTTTGCTGTCCTTTTCATCCTAATGTGAGCAAATAAAATGTAGTTTGCAAAAGTCACTGTAATGATTACAAATGTGTACTTGCAGGGAATAGAATATAGTTTCCTTTTGTTCATGTTTGAATGGCGAGTCCCCTTAACCCCATTCATAGAGTAACAGGTGTAAATGTTATTGGCCCCACATGACCAGTTTCCCAAGCATAACGTCATATAGGAATTAATAGCAATGGAGCTCCAGCGGCTGACAGCCTGATCTCACCTCCCGTATAATTGTCTCCCCGGCAAGGCCGTGAAGTGTGGCAGGACATCCCGCTGACAGCACCTGCCGGCTGGGCACGATGGCAGCAGCTTATATTTCATGGGCCCATAAATGACTTTCAGCTGGGCTTGTTTCCTGCCTCTGTACCTATCCTGCCCCGTCCAACAATCCTATCGGAAATGTGGCGTGCACAGAAGTCCTCAGAGAGATTTAATATATAGAAAAACAAGTCGTTATAACAAACATGTAGAAAACGTAATGTGCAGCCGCCGATGACGTCTTGCGGTTATGTTTAGCCTTTTGTTTTTCCTACTGCATACCTGGAAAACAGTTAAGAATCAGGGTAAGCAGGAAGTCGGCTATTTGTGGTTGTTCAGCAGCAAAAACAAGGCCTCAGTTTCCTGTGTTTACTTCTCTAAGCTCATCTTTTCCACTTCCAGGATGAAAGATCTTCCCCTGTATTACACATTCTGCTTCCTGGTCTCCAAGGCTCACACCTCTTCATAAAAATATCCCCGATCTTCCTGTGTTTCATCTACAGTATCTGATCAATCTGAAATGGACAGCTGTGGCCATTCTCCTGCTAGGGGACTTAAAGGAGAACCATGGGGTTAGGGCTTTCCCCAATAGTTTTCCTTAGGGTGACGGGAGGACACAAACTAGAGGACTAGGGTGACCCTAAGCTACAGCTCGCGGTATACTGAGACGCCGCTGCTGAAACGGATCCCGACAATTATGTCTGGATCCGCCCAGCTGAGTGTGTGACAGCTGGCTCTGCCTATCTAGAGGCAGAGCCAGCTGTACCCGCCCCCTCCCCCGTCCGTTCCGCCAGTCAGCGCTGGAGGAGCGGGGAGGAGGGGAATCCAGCCCCTCCCCTGTTACGGCAGAGAGCCGTGACAGGATCGAGAGGTGAGCAAACGCCGGTATGTGTTCGCTCACCTCCCGATCTACTGAGCCGACCTGTGACAGTCTCATTGTCACAGGTGGGCTAGAACTATGAGGATGAGTGAAAAGCACTAACCTCATAGTTCTTCTTTAAAGTCCCAGCATGCTTTGCATATATCTACTTGCTAGCAGTAGATATATGCAAAAAAATGAGGGTTTAATAACCCTTTAGGCTGATCGCTTTCATATGTTTGGGGTTTTTTTGTTTGGTTTTTTAATAACCTTTAAATTGGACAGTCCATTCTCTTTACATGTCTCCATTTATTACACTGTGACCCTATATTAAGTTCCACCGTTGTCTCCTTTTATAAGCAGCGATGTAGTTTGTAGTTCTTTCTCTGCTCATAAAGCCGTCTCAGGAGATTTATAGGTGAGTTTTAAGGGTAATAAAAATGAACGGGGAGCTGAATAATGGCGCGTTTCCTGGTAGCACCGAAAGGGAAAGGAGCCCCCGGGTCTGCTCTCTGATTACCCTTCTGAACAAAAAGGGGCTGTGCACCAGGAGCATTGTGGGAAATTCCTGCGCAGTCCTGTCTGCACACTTGTTCCTGAAATATATTTATAGATTCTTCCAAGATAAGTATCTTTGCTCTTTTTCAGTTAGCTTCTACTGCAAAACTTTTTCATTCCATATTTACTAACCACAGAGAAGAAACAGGCAGAGGCCCTGTCTATAATTATTATTTATTACTGTTGTTATTATTATTATTCAGGATTTGTATAGCTCCAACAGTTTGCACAGCGCTTTACAATGAAAACAGGCTTCCATGTGACAATTCGAATTTTACACAGGAAAGAATGGGTAATATAAGGAATAAACTCTTTATAGAAAAGAGGGCAACTAGTGGGTAACAATCCCTAAATAATAATTTACTTAATATAAGGAATAAAAGGGGAAAAATAATAAAATAAGGAAAAATTTTGGTCAGCCGACGTGACTTCATCTTCTTCACCTGTCGTGACTTCATATTCTATACTTTACCAAAATGTGGGTATTATATTCTGTTTCTGTGCACTAAAATTCATTTTAGGATATTTTATCCTAAAAATTATTGTTTTGATAAACATTTGCACAAATATTGTGCAACATAAAAAATATCAAAGTAGCATTTTTATTTATTCTTCAGGGTCTCTGCTTTCAGGTAAACAGTTTTTAAGCTGTTTTCTAGCCAAAAATTCAGATTTTTTTTTTTTATCGTGTGTGTGTGTGTGTGTGCAAAAATTAAGAAATCACTCTGGAGGGAGTGTTGTAAAGTAGTCACCGCTCCAAGCTCGCTACCGGGATAGACTATAACTTCAATACAAATCGGTAAACTAAACATGAGATTGTAGTCCATCCCAGGAGCGAGCTTGGAGCGGTGACTACTTTACAACACACACAGGGACCATGGGGAACAGACATAGCCCCCCTCCAGAAGGAAGGACAGTGTCAGCACCAATTCAGAGATGATTGGAGGATCTCCAGCCGAGGGATACACCAATAAGATACATTGTTGTTCAGAGTTAAGATACTTGAATGCAATTTTTAAGATTTGATTTCAGAGTTTGGTGTCACTTTAATGTTCACATTTATTTTCCAGGCTGATTGACATAGCCCGAAAGCTGGACAAGGCCGAGCGGGAACCGCTGTCAAAGTGTGCTTACTATTTTAAGAAGCTGCAGCACCATGGCTATGCGGCCGAGACCTACATGAAGATTGGGGATCTGAAGGCCTTAGTCCTTCTGCATGTGGAGACACAGCACTGGGATGAGGTAAGTGATTGCTGCGGTGTTCACAGGGCATCTTATCTAAATTTGGAACCATACTTGTTTTTTTCTTTTAAACTGAATCTGAAGCAACAACATTTTCCCTTATTGTTAATGCTGCTGGAGGGGATTAAAGCAAACCTGCTTTTTTTTTAAAATAAAACAATGTAGCAAGTAAATACCCATGCATATACTGTATATTACATCACCACCTTTAGTGTATAGAAATACACATTAAATAGAAAATACAATTATTTCTCATAAACAATCAATCTTTAGCTGCAAGTGATCGTCATGTCAGATCCTTTCCATGTGACTAGACAAAGCAAAGGGCAAAGGAAAGGTTTGCTGTAAAAGAGTACCTTGATTTGCCACCTAAACCGGCTTATTCCTGGCACGTCCGTGTATAAAACATCTTTGTTGTCACACTTCTAGTTCCATAGCAGCTAATATATAAAAGCTATTGTAATGAAAAGAGTCTGTATTGTCCAAGGGAGCCAGGTACACCCCATCTGTTGTCTTCTTCAAGCGCACAATTTATCGCTTTAATTAGCCCTGTGTATATTGACTAAACAGTAGGGTAGCCATTTTGTGTTGGTCTGAGGCCTAATACTGTATGTTGTATGTGATTCTTCTGTGCTCAGGCCTTCCTCCTGGTTGAGAAATATCCAGAATATAAGGACGAGGTGTATGTCCCCTATGCCCAGTGGCTGGCAGAGAATGACCGCTTTGAGATATAACACACACACACACACACACACACTATATATATGTTATAAACATTGTAGCATGTGCTCGTTATATTGTAAAATGGGTTTTGAAAACTGCACTCGTCTCTTCTGTACTGTAGCCTTCCACAAAGCTGGTCGCCAGGATGAAGCCGTCCGAGTGCTGGAGCAGCTTACCCATAATGCCGTGGTGGAAAGCAGGTTTAATGACGCTGCTTACTATTACTGGATGCTGTCTATGCAGTGTCTGGAGATTGTACAAGGTGCGTAGAACCGTTGTTTACAACTTGGTAATAAATCTGTTTACTAGATTTTGGAAATGCTGCCTTCAAATCAGCTGACAAGTAATATAAATTCCGTCTCTCGTGCTTTGTTTTTAGTTAATTATTTGTGCTAACAAGGGGCATGCTATCAGTATGTCCCTTTTTAGCACACAAACACTGCAGCACGGTTGATTGGCTCCTTGTGTTGTTTTTCCCTCTCCTAGCCCAAGCTAGACAGTGACTACAAAAGCAGGTCAAATTTGCATTGCTTCCATTTAATAAAATGCATTTCATGACTTATGAATACAAAGGTGTATTAATTTGTGAGTTTTATATCTGCCTGGACTGGGCTTTTATTATTAGAATAGGAACATTCAGTTGCAGTTATCACAAGGGGTACAGCAACAACAAACGCTTTGTACTTGAGCTCAAAGGCTTTGTAATATCACTCTTTGACTTCTTGCACTAAATCCAAAATCTGGAGGGTTCATAGGAAGCTGCATGTTGTGTTAATGATACATCATTCTCCTTCCTGCAGATAACGAGGAGAAACAGGAAGCCATGCTACAGAAGTTTCACTATTTCCAGCATCTGGCCGAGCTCTACCATGTCTACCACTCCATACAGAGATATACAGTTGAGTATCAGATTATGGATACAAAGAAAGAAGACATGTGCCCGCTTTGAGGCCCCCCCCCATGAACCCCATCTCCTTTTACCATGTTCTGCCCTTATGCATCAAATGTTTTTTTATATAAAGATAACAGTGGCAAGTAAAGATGCTAAAAGACAGTGAGGGGGAGTTTATCAAAACTGAAGCAGGCAGAATCTGGAGCAGTTGCCCAGACTACCATAGGGTAGTATATCAATATCATACTCATTAATAAAAGTATATAGAAAGCTGCACTCACAAACAACTATGCCAGAAGCCAGCAAAGTCATAAGCAGTAAGCGTTGCAAAACGTCACAAAAGAATCCCCCCATCTGGCTGACGCTGTCCTGGCCGCAGACAGGAGACTGCTGCTGCAAACGTCCACAGCGGGTAGTGACAGCGTGCTAGGCTCCTTTTCTTCTGAATATAAGATCAAAGGGTTGGAAAGCATTTTGAGGAAGGAGCATCCCCATCATCCATCCGCCTGTGAGGCTATGAAAATCACAAAGATGCATGGTAGTTGGTCAATATAGTTTCCTCCTCGGAGGTGTATAGGAAAGTCTTATTCAGGCCACTCAAGCAAGTTGTAAATATGATCAGTTCCATTTTTCCTTGCTGCTGTTGTGCCCTGGGAGCAGTGCCATATTCCTCAGTTCATATGTTCTGGGGGATTAGATTTAGATGGAGACTGAAAAAATAAAAATACGTACATACTGAACTAGGGGTGGGCACCTCCGGGCCACCAGCTGCGCTTTAACTACAAATCCCAATATGTCTCGGCCTCTGGGAGTCATGCCTGTGACTGTCAGTCTTGCAATGCCTCATGGGACTTGTAGTTCCACAACAGCTGGAGAGCCAGAGTTGCCCACCCCTGTACTAAACCTTTGCGTAATTGTATGTCCTTACTTTTTGTTGTCAGGATGAACCATTCAGCTCACACCTGCCGGAAACGCTCTTCAACATCTCCAGATTTCTGCTGCACAGCCTGACCAAGCAGAGCCCCCTCGGCATCTCCAAAGTGTATCCCTTTTCTGTCGTCCATCTCTACGGGCCGGTAGTAAGGCAAAAGGTCATGTGACCTTTCATGAGTTTATTGCAGCCACAATAGGGAAAGATGATTGGAGATCGCCCATGGCAGTCGCCACCCGTCTTTTGTCAAGACGGATCAAACCTCATGATTCCCATAAGAATACCAGCATTCAGGCACACGACTGAGGAAACTATACCGCATGTAAAGCAAGTCGGTTTTCATGTGATTGACTTTACAGCAGAACTTCAGCTAAACCACTATATATGTGAACTCCCCTAGCCCCCAAAAAATCTCATCCTGTTCAGCCAGTTTTTTGATCCAGACAATCCTGCCAGACTGCACAGCCAGCTCATTAACTGCAATGCATTGCAATTAAAGGGCAAAAAGTTATTATTGGCCATCTTGTAGGGAACATCTAAAAATGTTAATTGTTCCTTAACAATACTCTGAAAATTCTATCTTTTCGTCTTGAATTCCCCCTTAAAGTGGTGCACCTCTGGTTTTTATAGCCTTATGCCTCATTCAGTTGAGAAACGGCCAGCAGGTACAGCTCCGTGCTGCGTGCACGGCCGTATCGGGCAGCTCCCGGGAAGGACAGGTGCTGTGTGTGATTTAGTACGCAGCCTCTGTCCTTCTCTATGGGACTATGCGGCCGTACACCAACCTGCGTTCCGGTCCAGTGCGAATTGCAAAAAATAGTGTTTGCAGCATTTTTTGCAGATCACACTGGACTGGAACGCAGGTACTAATGTGCCACACGGGTGCCGGCGATCGCACCGCGCGGGGGGCGTGGCTGCGGTGCCATTGCGTTCAATGCACCGTCATGCCCCCTTCCGCCCCCAAGAAAACTGAGCCGACCGGGTTGCGTTCCAGGGGCTGAACGCACTCCTGATGGTGTGACAGCGCCCTTAAAGCACACATTTCTTTCTATTCTTCAGTGATTACACAGGTGGATGAAATGGTCTGATAAAATCTTTTTACTTCCTTGACACACCACCCCAGAAGCACCCTGTACACACTGGCAAAGCAGAGCAAGGCCCTTGGAGCGTACAAACTTGCTCGGCACGTGTACGAAAGGCTTCAAGGCCTCCGAATTCCCAGCAGATTCCAGGAGTCCATTGAGCTGGGCATTATAACCATCCGATCCAAGCCGTTCCATGACAGCGAGGTAAGTGCTGCCATTCTTCAGCTTATACTAGAGCAGAATGTAAATATTCCTTGTGCCTCCTGTTATACAATACAAGCTGTATAAACTGCTGGAATGCAGGCGGATCCAAATCTGCCCATCGCCTGCACACGGCTGCATGATAAATGGCCAGGGCACATCTTGGGTTTAGGTCTTTAATGGGGAAGTTACAAGTAATATATTGCACATGTTTAAGTAACAATCCCTCCTCCTTGCGCAGCCGTGTCCATGCAGTCTCAGTGTTCCTGGCACCTTTCCCATGCTATAAAAACGAGCATGCTATGAAAATTGCCTAATAAATTGGGAAAGGCATGTCGGCGTAATAAAATCTATGGGTTGCTATAGATGTTTGATGGCATTTCAGAGGCCTACAAATGTTCATTCCACTTTGTAAGTATATTGTTCATCAGGGGCTTGGCAGAAGGGGCTTCATTCTTCACCTATACCTGAATTAAAGCCGGGCACAAAAACATTCTTTTAAAATATATTTCACAAAAGATATTAATTCGCTTTGCGTGCACTGAATGCTGTTGTAAATTTATTATTACCAATAAACATAGTGGTAACATCATCACTGTTCTGTAGATGGCCTGTGCGGGGGGCAGAGCTGTGGAAGGGGCCCAGTAGACCTCATCCACTTTAGGCTGCCTGCAGGAAAGTACAGGAGGGGGTGGAGACGAGACCAGTCTCCCTGCACAAGGAGAGAGAGCAGCGGTGACTGGTCTTAATTACAGGAGGGGGCGGAGACAAGACCAGTCTCCCTGCACAAGGAGAGAGAGCAGCCCTGTGAGATCTTCATTACAGGAAGAGACAGAGACAAGACCAGTCACCCTGCACAGTGAACGATTGTTATTACAAGAAGGGGCAGAGACAAGACCAGTCTGCCTGCACAAGGAGAGAGCAGCCCTGAGAGGTCTTTATTATAGGAAGGGACAGAGACAAGACCAGTCACCCCGTACAAATAGAGAGAGCAGCAGTTACCGGTCTTTATTATAGGAAGGGGCGGAGACCAGACCAGTCACCCTGCACAAGGAGAGAGAGCAGAAGTGAGCGGTCTTTATTACAGGAAGGTCCAAGTCTCACACTGGATTAAGGAAGAATACACATGACTCTTGTATTTAGACTATATTTACTTTTCACAGTGATCCGCTTTCATAAAAAAAAGTGTAGAGTTCTTCAAGATTTCACTGTCACCCTTCTCAGTGTTTCCTAGTACTCCCCATCAACAAGAATCAAGACACCACAGTAGCATTATACACTTGGGGGTTAATTTATAAAAGATGCTGTTCGCACGGCACTTGTGCCCTTCGATGGCGCTGGTGCCCTTAGACAGCACTAATTAGTGTCCCCATACTCATCAGTGCCATCTAGGGGGTGCCAGTGCCGTCCGCATGGCATCCACCCAGCTATTCACTAGGTGGAAATTATATAAATGAACCCCTTGGTATTAGCTGTGATGGAGGAAGAAGCAGCCCCAGCCCAACTACTTTCTCCATCACAGCTGCAACATACCGGTGCCGGTTGGTGTCGGAGCATGCAGGGAGAAATTGTGTCAATCACTCTCTCATGTGACAGTGTTCGGGTCTTGTGATTGGCTGCTAGTCCCCAGCACTTCACTATGGCAGGAGGTCACATGCCCCTCCATCCCTGAAAGCTCTGAGCATTTCGTGGTGGCTATGGAAAGCAATGAGAAGGTAAACTTGACCTGAGGGTGGGTTTTAAAGAGTCCCTGAACGAGCATGGTGACAGGGTCCCTTTAAATGCAAAAACTTTCATGTTTGACTGACATGTACCGTTAATGAAAATCAAAGAGAACGTAATTCACTTGAAACGGATTTGCGCACTTCCAGACTTTATTCCGATGGAAGTCTTGTTTAACGCGAAGGTAAACACTGTCGTCTGGACCTCAGTTGGGAAAATAAACTGCTGCAAATCTGGAGAGCGGCTGAAATAAATCATTATCTAATTAGGCTTCAGCAGAGAGGGGGTTAACCTCTCAGAAGTCCCACATCTGGATGGGCTAAGTGTTCCCAGCTGCCTGGGAATTACACACGAGATCTCTAATAAAGAGCTCGGGAATATTGGCAGAGCGGCCCAATGTCTTGTAGTAATGCTAAGAACTGGGGCCGGTGCTACTCCGGGCCGCTGACAAGTTTTTGATTCATAGGGAGATTCATGTCTTCTAATAACTGCAGCCGGAATCACGGGCCAGCAGAGTATGTAGGACTACATGTGAGGCGGGTTAGGACGGGACGGCGAGCAAACACATAAATGTGCGTTCACACGACAAATCTTGTTTTAGAAAAAAGTTGCGTCATTGAAATTGACCTGAAAAAAATAATCCATTGGGGTCTCTTCCAATATGATTAGACGCACGCAAAGTGCCAGCAGACCACACTGAACAATAAAGTTCTATATTTGCATTTTAGTGATTTATTTTTTCGTCTGTAACTTAAATGTAGAGGCAAAAAAAAGTTTTGACAGTTGTGGAGATTTATGAACCCACTTCATCTGCAGGGATACATTTTTCCCATCATGTCTGGAGTGACTGAGACGGCTACAGAGTGCTTGTGTAGAGTGCACTGCTGAGTCTCTTTCTGCCTCCTGACCATAAGCAGTGGGGGAGGCAAATTTGTTATGGCAGGGCATTGTTGTCAGCTGATTTATGGCAATCGGTGTGCTGAGCTCTCAGCGTCTGCACAGTAACGAATGCTGTTAGCAACAACTGGGTCATAGCAAATATAAAATGCACATGTATATACCGTACGCGCACAAGCACAGTTCCAACAGGGGTGCACATGTGTTTTGAGGTGAACCTGATGTTCAGATACCAGCTTTTGAGTTTTTACATATTCTTAACAAGCAGTAAATGAGCTTTAAAACAAGCTCTTGCTGACGTCTGTAGCAGCAGGTACTGTGGAGCAGTTCATCCTCAAAGTGCATTGTGGAAGCACTGTGGTTCTCCTAGCAGCTCAGTTCTTCTTCCCAACAGTGACTCAACAGCTCAGCTCCCCTTGCTACCATCCCTCCCAGCAGTGTATTGGCAGCTCAGCTCTCTCTGCTACCACCCCTCCCATTAGTGTCTCAGCAGCTCAGCACTCTCTGCTACCACCCCTCCCAGTAGTGTCTCAGCAGCTCAGCACTCTCTGCTACCACCCCTCCCAGCAGTGTCTCAGCAGCTCAGCTCCCCCTGCTACCACCCTCTCAGCACCTCAGCTCCCCCTTCTACCACCCTCCCAGCAGTGTCTCAGCAACTCATCTCCCCCTGCTACCACCCTCCCAGCAGTGTCTCAGCAACTCGTCTCCCCCTGCTACCACCCTCCCAGCAGTGTCTCAGCACCTCAGCTCTCCCTGCTACCACCCTCCCAGCAGTGTCTCAGCACCTCAGCTCTCCCTGCTACCACCCTCCCAGCAGTGTCTCAGCACCTCAGCTCTCCCTGCTACCACCCTCCCAGCAGTGTCTCAGCAACTCAGCTCCCCCCTGCTACCACCCTCCCAGCAGTGACTCAGCACCTCAGCTCTCCCTGCTACCACCCTCCCAGCAGTGTCTCAGCACCTCAGCTCCCCCCTGCTACCACCCTCCCAGCAGTGACTCAGCACCTCAGCTCTCCCTGCTACCACCCTCCCAGCAGTGACTCAGCACCTCATCTCCCCCTGCTACCACCCTCCCAGCAGTGACTCAGCACCTCATCTCCCCCTGCTACCACCCTCCCAGCAGTGACTCTGCAACTCATCTCCCCCTGCTACCACCCTCACCAGTGTCTTAGCAGCTCAGCTCTCCCTGCTACCACCCTTCCAGCAGAGCAGTGACTCAGCAGCTCAGCTCACCATGCTCTTTACATTAAAGTTTGGATGGCTAGAAGGCTATTGCATCACTGCTGGAAGTGGAAGCAGAGTGAACTAAACTGCTGGGAGCAGCTGAACTGCCGCTAAATCACTGCAAAGAGGGGGAGCTGAGCTGATGAGTTAAACTGGCAAGGAGGGAGCTGAGGGAGGGAGCTGAACTTCTATGTCCCTACTAGGAGGGGAGCTGCTGAGTCACTACTAGGAGGAGGGAGCAGGGAGAGAGGGTGCCAAGAGCCTTGCTCCCCTTCTTTATCTGGCAGTGTTCAATTCTTGTTATCGGCCACACAGACCCAAGCACTGCATCCTATGGTTAGGGGGAAAAGTCACATGATCCCACGTTACCCCGTACCCGAAAGTACTGGGTATTTCTAAGGGCTCAGATGGAAGAATAGAGTGTGATGAAGATGAGTATTAGTGGGAGGGGGGAAATTAAAGAAAACCTGTCCCTTTCCTGTCCTTTCAGGGGAAATGGCTTCTTTTTAATAGTATATTGTACAGCGCTTCCTATACAGATATTTTGATATACAGTGAAAAATCCCTAAATTCAGAGTGTGGCTCGGGCTTGTTTTTTGAACATCCAATCTGCACATGTACAAGGAGAGTGTAGTGGGGACGGCCTGCAACATGTTCCAGATAATAATCGTAATGGATCACAGGAGGGAAGAGTTATGAAGAGGAAGAGGCACAGTGTCAGGGTGATGAGAGATTGCTCATTATAGTCCGTGTGTAACTTTCTGGTCTTTCCCCAGGAACTGGTACCAATGTGTTACAGATGTTCCACCAACAACCCGTTCCTCAACAACCTGGGAAACGTCTGCATCAACTGCCGCCAGGGCTTCGTCTTCTCTGCATCCTCATACGGTGAGTTGACAAGTTTGGAGAGAATGGGACCCGTCCCAAAGGTTCCTTTGCAGTGTCCTTCTGAGGAGCGAAAGGCTGCGTGTGCTGAAACCTCTTGTACGAATACAGCATTTTGGCACTTAAAGTATCAGTCTGCTCAGAACCGATATTTCAGTTCTTGGCAGATGATGGAGAGATGCTGGAAACCAACAAACACAATGTTCTATCTCTCAGGGACCCTTTTGGTGATCTGAACACTTACTGTGCCATTTATGAGGGTTCTCACCATCCCCGCGTCGAGTTCCCGGGTCTAGACACCTGCTTTGCACGTTATCAGGTGTTCCCAATATCCTTGTGCTGAGTTCCCTGGGTCTGTTCACCTGCTGTGCCCATTATGAAGAGCTCCCACCATTCATATGCTAAGTTCCTAGGTTTGTACATCTGCTGCGCCCATTGTGAGGAGTTCTCTCCATCCCCGCATCAGGTTCCCGGGTCTAGACACCTGCTGTGCCCTTTATGAGGGTTCTCACTATCCCCGCATCGAGTTCCCGGGTCTAGACACCTGCTGTGCCCGTTATCAGGTGTTCCCAACATCCCTGTGCTGAGTTCCCGGGTTTGTTCACCTGCTGTGCCCATTATGAGGGGTTCCCACCATCCCCGTGCTGAGTTCCCAGATCTGTTCACCTGCTGTGCCCATTATGAGGGGCTCCCACCATTCCTGCATCAAGTTCCCGGGTCGGCACTTTCTGTGCCCATTATGAGGGGCTCCCACCATTCCTGCATCAAGTTCCCGGGTCTACACTTTCTGTGCCCATTATGAGGGGCTCCCACCATTCCTGCGTTAAGCTCCCGGGTCGGCACTTTCTGTGCCCATTATGAGAGGTTCCCACCATTCCTGTGCTTAGTTTCCAGGTCTGTACACCTGAGCTCATTGTGAGGGTTCTCACCTTCCCTGTGTGTTGTTCCCGGGTCTGTACACTCGCTGTGCTTATTATGTGGGGCTTTCACCATCTCTGCAGGATTTATATTATGGAAAATCTAGCAGGAGGCCCTACAACCACAAAGATGGTTGTAAACACCCAAAGTTCCCAAGTGGACAGAATCAGAGCTGGGAATTATCTAAGCGCCTATTCACACAATAATGTAATGCTCTGCAATGAATATCTTTTCATGCATTGAGGCGTGTTGTGCTAGGCAAATTGTCAGTGGTGAAAAAAATAGATCTGCATGATTCTTTGCAGTGCAGGGCATGGTAGATCTGTGTAGGGATGCAGTTAAATTTGATTAGAAACAAGTAGTGCTGAAGCTTACTGAAACCCATTAGCAGCGTGTTTTAAAGCAGTGGTTCTCAACCTGTGTAACCTCAGGACCCACATTTGTCCTTGGCCATTAAGTCGCGACCCAAGTCGCACTGCAATGGAAGATATGGCATTGCGGTACCATGTGTTCCGGTGCGGGCTCCCACCGCTAGATGCGATTGAGTGGTGCAGTGCAATAATCGCATGATACTGCGATTAATGCACTGTACTAGTGGGAACGGGCCCTCAAAAACACTGACAGGCACACACAACCACAGACGCAATCTCACACACTTAGACATTCTCACACACATACATACTCCAAAAAATTGATTTCTTTTTTTTAAAGATCCACCCAGTCTCCCTAATTTACGAAAACTGGAGTGGATCCTCAGGCTGGGGTCCAGTGTGGGCTGCTGTGCTGTGTCGGAGCTCCATCCATATCTGCATTGCTTGTACAGCTCCTTGCACATCCTGTAGAAGTCTCAGGAGCCAGAATGTGACATCACTGTAGTGCGGGCTCATCTACAGGACATTCCAGTGAGCTGTAAGCAATGCACATATGGATGGAGCTCCCTCAGGCCATACCCCCAGCCCACCCCACCTCAAGCTCATATTTTGAATGGCTGCTTGGTGCAAGAACTGGCTGTGTTGTTCTAGGAAGGGGCTGAGGAGCC
The DNA here is from genome assembly GCF_000935625.1 of Nanorana parkeri. Taxonomy (NCBI): domain Eukaryota; kingdom Metazoa; phylum Chordata; class Amphibia; order Anura; family Dicroglossidae; genus Nanorana; species Nanorana parkeri. Next base: position 1,079,358 of record NW_017306456.1, read on the forward strand.
TCTCCCCTAGAAAAGAAGAAGGCACGCAGCGACCGACTGAACATTGGGTCGCGACCCACCAGTTGAGAACCAAGGGTTTAAAGTGACAGTCAACACCTCCTATAGTATCCATGTTTAGATCTCCATACTGGAGCTTAATGGTGTCTTTAAGGCTTCTACAAAAGTTGCTTGAAAGCTCTGTAAACCTTTCTGTACACACCGATCTGAAGCCTGCGTGACCAAGGCCTTGGTGCTCATCTCAGAGGGGACAATGCTTTGGTTTCCTCTTTGCTGTGAGCTATACACACATCTTCTCTTCGGCTGGAATGTACAAGAGAAATGTGTTTCCAGCGTGATAACCCCACAAGACGAATATACAAATCTGTGACTATCATACACAGAGAAAACCGTCTCCATATGTTTCCACCTTCTTCAGAGCTCAGTTTGTGTTTTTTTCCTTTAAAGGGTCAATAGCTCTAAGACATATAGCGCCTGAATTGAATGTTCCGGAATTTATGTCTAAGCCCCTCATGACAGAACATGACATGTTTGACGTTGTGTTTTAACTGGATTTAAAAGGTTAAAGTGGACCTGTTCTGATTAGAGATACAGGAGATGGCGCATTGCTGGATGCTTCAAGGTTATTATCGTAATACTGGCTATACTACCTGAACAAAGCATGCAGGTCATACCATTTCAATACAAAGTAACTAAACCTGAGATTGTAGTCCATCCCGGGAGTGAGCTTGGAGTGGTGACTACGTTACAACACACACAGGGACCAGGGAAAAAAGTAGCCCCCCTCCAGAAGGAAGGACAGTGTCAGCACCAATTCAGAGATGATTGGAGGATCTACAGCCGAGTGATACACAAATAAGATACATTGTTGTCAGGGGCGCCCCGAGGCTGGGTGTCACCCGGAGCGGAGACCGGGTGACACCCTGCCCCGTGACGGCATTGCGCATGCGCGGTCGTCTAATTGACACCTGCCGGCGGCCATCTTGGAGAGAGGAGGGGACATTCACCCGGCGGGATGAGGTATGCTGCCGGGTCCCCTCCTCTCTCCTGGCACTGTTGGGCTTTCGGTCCGTGACCGAGTGCCCGATTTTTCAAAGGGGGTGACACCAAAATGACAGTCATTTTGGTGTCACCCCTCCAATGGTGGCACCCGGGTGCCGGCCGCACCCCGCCTTGTGACGCCACTGATTGTTGTTACTAGTTAAGGTAACTGAATGCAATTTTAAGATTTAACTCCGGAGTTTAGTGTCACTTTAACATTCTGGGATGGACTGGTGCAGTTTTTCATGGGATTCAGCATAGTCCGTTACCCGGCAGGCCTCTTTTCTGCTGGGATAGAAGATTCTGAAGTGTTTGAACGGCCGAGACATGTTCTCTTGTATTAGTGAGACGGGCAGAGTACACAACCACAGCAGTAATTACAGGACACTGGGTTAATCCTTGCTAATCTATGCACAGCAGGCATTAGCAGACTGTTAAGTGATACGTCTGTCATTTAAAGCTATATTTAGTCGGGGGTTGAAATAACTTACAGATACTGCAGAGAATGAAGAAGACTCGGCCTGCTAATGTTATGATTCTCGCTAATCATGAACCTCATATAAGGGAACCAGGAAGTTCAGAGAGAAGGGGAGCCGTGGCCTTAGCGGCAGCACCAATGATTGGGGGATAATTTCCTGGCTTGGGAGCACACAAAACCCTAAATTCTTGGTGGAGGATCAAACCTGCCTCAGGTGGGGCATACTTACCGACATTATGGTGCCTGATTCTGCACATGTGCAGTAAGTGAAATAAGGTCGATGCTGTGATCCCAGGACATGGTATCATTGAGCAGGAGGCCTAGATGTAGGGTTGCCACTTGTCCCGGATTCACCTGGGCAGTCCGGGTTTTGAGTCCTGTATGTGCTGTTTCCGAGTTACAGGCAAGCTGAAGCCCAGACACAGCACGTACAGGACTCAAAACCCGGACTGTCCAGGTGAATCCGGGACAGGTGGCAACTCTACCTAGATGTTGGACTGTCCTGGCAAATCTGGGACAGCTGACATCTATGGTAGTGATATTAGCAAAATGCCATCTTGTGGGCACACTATACTTCTTGTCAATGGCTCTGCTCTCTGATCACTGATAGTGTGGAAGCAAATTCACAATCCAAATCCACATCAAGCAAAGTAATTAAAACACCCTTTAGCCCAGATAGGTATAGGTAAAAGAGTTATAAAGTCCCAGCGTATCCTCTCCTGTTATGACATCAGCATTATAATAGGAATACATACTGGAGTTGTTTCTGATAATACAATCAAAGCTTACTGGAAAAATCCCTTTTATGTAGTGAGCGCTGCCTTCCGTCTGCCCATCACTTCCAACAACTTCCTGGATTGCCAGAGTGCTTTGCATCTCTTTCCCTGCTGCTTGATGTGATGTAATCTCCATTTCTCGAGACTACATATCCCATCATGCATTGCTTCCAGCTAACAATGATGATGTTACATTGTTCAGGCGCTGGGTTTTAGTTTATAAGGCATATTCACAGGGTTGAGTAAAGTTGTGCCAGTGCATTGAGGAAGTCCATCCAAGGTGCATCTTCAGTTTACAAACTTCTAGATTGATATGGTTATTAGGGGAGGGCTAGAACTTGGAACATGCAATACAGAAATGTATTTATTTATAGTTTTTGACCAGAGATACCCTTTAAAATGCATTTCTTACCTTATTTTTGGTAATTGAATTTGATGGAATGCTCCAAAAGCAGCCTGGTTGTCCAGACCCCCTGTTGCCTGACAATCAGCCAGTAGGGACAGCTCACCTCCTGAATTACATTGCTGTCACTTGAGGCCCAATTATCTAAACCGGCTACACAATTGGTTGGCCACCAGTAATATGGAGGATAATGGTACTTATAGTAAGGCACACGGGATGTGGCAGAGATCAGCCAACCAGACTGAGTATCCTTGGATGGTTTCCTCATCATCTAGGAGCCGGACGGTCTTGTTGTCTGGTTGTGGGACATCTGGTTTCTTCAGTCAGCCAATGTATGAGTTTATCATTGAGCAAAGGGCCC
>NW_017306456.1:1082503-1085003 GCF_000935625.1 Nanorana parkeri
GATCCCTAAAGACTCATCTCTTCGGGGAAGCCTATCCCACCTCAACCTAACCACTGAACCATCACATTCTCAAACAATTCATCCCCACACAGCTACCTCCTCATGTATCATTTCCCCCTCCTCTTTCAGATTGTAAGCCCTCAGGGGCGGGGCCCTCCTTACCATCGTGTCTTGAATTGTATTGTGATTGTAACGTCTTCCTTATATTGTACAGCGCTGCGCAAACTGTTGCCGTTATATAAATATTATGTAATAATAATAATAATCCCGCCCAGCTCCTGGCAACCACTGACATCACTGGTTGCCAGGAGCTGGACAGAACGCCGGTCAGAGTCTCCCTGGTTGCTATGATCCGGATGGGGAGATGTGTATGGGAGAGGGATGGGGAAAGAACTTTTGCTGACCCACGAAGTGGCGCCCGGAGCATGTGCCATTTGTGCCATACCCTGGATATGTTACTGATAGAAAGCATTAGAGAGATATTCTTTTCTTTGTGCTGGGCTTACATGGGGTAATTTTCAGTCCGTTTCAGCCAGCTTCAAGCCAATGGGATTGCATAAGAATAAAAAAATAATTGCTGGAAACCGAGCAGTCTACCAAGGACGAGTTTGACCCACCAATAGAGAAGAGTCATTTGTGAAGTCAAAACTAGACAAAAAATCTTCAGCACTTATTTCGGTTTTTTTCACCAGTTTCGGTTATAGAAATGGAGTCAAAATGGGAAAAACTACGTCAGTTTCCTAGAACGCGATCGGCTTTTTTCCGCAGACTGCAATCGGGGAGTTTTAACCCCATCTCCTTGAGGTCAGTGGAATCCACCATCTTGGGTTTTATTGATTTGCTTTGTGAGTTGCAAGAAAAAAATAAAAGAATATAAACTTTCATCACTCAAATTGCCACATCAATGGGCAGCTATAGGGGGGCTATAAATGGACCTGTCGCAGCCGTCCCAGTTTGTGACGTGGAAGTGGGTGAGAACGAGTGACTCAGATGATGGCAGGTATTTCTTCTCCCCGGGGGAGTTGGTCCCTTTACTTCGCCCGTCTATGTAGAGTTGTGAAGGATCAGAAGCATTGTGAGTGGATCTCTGTCCTCCCGGGCTGCACCCAGCAATCGCTCTAGGCACATTTCTCACCACCAGCCCTTCTTGGGGGTGATGTCTACTCATCTGTGGCCGCATGTAATGTAGTAACTCAATAGTAGATATCACTGGAGAGCCTATTTACTACAGGAATACAACAGATGAAGATTTGTCACGTTGCTCATATACCGGTCCACTTTGAACTCCTGGTTCTGTACAGAAAATGGTCTATAGAGCCGATTGGTTGCTCCTCATCTCTATCCGCATCTCATTTGCAGTGTTTGTTTAATTAGCTTTTTTAATGTCTGCCCCCCCCCCCCCCCCCCCCCCCCCACCCCCCCTGCACCCCCCCTAAACCCCCCCCCCCCCCCCCCCCTCTCCTCCATGCACCCTGTACGCTCATCCCCTGCCATCACACTCAGCAACACGCGGCGCTGCGAGACAGATTACCTCTCACCTTCCAAGCTGATTTGCGGTTTATCCAGTAAGTTATTAAGGTTGACTTTAACAACGATGCTCAAGGTTTCTCCTCCTCCTCGAGTCTCAGAGCCAGCGATGGAATTATTTTCAGCCATCTACCTAAAACTCAGCGAGGAGTGGGGGGGAACCACATCTGATATTTATTACAGGCATTTATATAGCGCCGGCAATTTGCATTCTGTGCATTCACATCAGTCTGTGACTTCTACAATCTAAGGTCCCCATCTCACATGTATCCATACACATTAGGGCACATTTAGGCAGGAGCCAATTAAACTACCAGCATGTCTTTGCATGTCTGCACTCCATGCAGATAGGGTTCTGGCTGGGAGTAGAGCCAATGACCCCCAGTGCTGCAAGGCAGAAGTGTTAACCACTAGGCCATTGTGCTGCCCATAATCAGATCATTCCATATATTGCATATTGGTAGCAAACAAATATGGAGCTGTGCCTTAAAGGGTTAATAAACCCTCACGTATTTTTTTTGCATAAATCTACTGCTAGCAAGAAGTAGATAAATGCAAAAACATATTTAAAAAAAAAAACAAAAACGTTTAAAAAGGGTTTAAACTTACCTGTGTCTCCGCCGCGCGCTCCCGTCCGAACATCTGAAGAGTCTCGGGCGGCCGCAAAGGATCTTGGGGCGGGCGCATGCGCAGTTCAGATGTTCGGCCAGGAGACAAGCAGAGACGCAAGGTAAGTCTATGGAGCAGCGTGCAACGCATGGACATCAGAGAAGAGGAGGACAGAGGAGTCGGAGCTGGATCGGAGACCAGCACCAGCGCTGGAGGGACAGCTGAAGAGGACAGTAAAGAAGAAGATGATCGGATTAAGAGGCATCATTTAAGGTAAAAACAGTCTTGAATCCTGTAGCACTCCTTACCGGAAATCCCAAAGAAAGTAAACGGGTGCTTGAAATGACAGCGGATGGGTCCCCTT